>NC_041392.1:457242823-457266109 GCF_002162155.2 Triticum dicoccoides | reverse complement strand
GCCTGCCGCCCGGTGCCTCCGGCGCCGCAAGATCCGGCCGCCTCGGGCCCCTGCGCCGCCGTCCCTGGCCACCGGCGACCTCGCCCTCGCCGGTCGCCGTCCTCGTCCCCGCCATGCTATAGTGTGCGCCGCCGTGCTACAGTGCGCGAGATCTAGATCCGTGAATAGTGAAACCCTAGGTGGTCTTTTTTTCTCTAAGTCCCGATTTTTGCAGATCCATGTGTTCATGTTCATGACCCCGTAACTTTGCATCCGTAGCTCCGATTCATGCATATAGCATATCAAAATGTTCATCTTAGAGAGTACATCATTTCGTTCCATTGCATTATTTTCATTTGAGTTCATCTTGACGCCCGAAATGCTGTTAGAAGAGGGCTACTTGAGATAATTGTCAGATCTGCTAATCCGTTTAGGTTTTTGTCATTTTTGCCATGATTAATGTGTGCATGATATGCCCTGATGCTCTACATATGTTTTGTTAAGGGTTTTGTCCTCTTTCCAGAGGTGCAACCCATGTATTTTTGTGATGTGTGTGGTGTCTTGTGCAAGCTTGCAAAGTGGTGCACTTGCTAATTCTGTTTTCAGGGACTTAGTAATTTCACTAAGTCATGGATCTGTTTATCTCATGATGCCATATGTTCGTGTTGTTTCCTAGTGATCCATGCCTCTTTTGAGGATGATCAGTAAGGATGTTTTGTTAATATTGTAGTGCTTTATCCATCCATGTCTTTGTTTGCAATTATGGAGCACACTAGTTTGAGTCAATCGAGCTCTACTTTTGCTACTTCGTGAATCTGGGCAGATTGTCAACTTGTTTGCAATTTTGCCGATGATGTTGTAGTGGATCCGTGCATGCTATGCTTTTTTTCTTGCCATGTCTAGCTTGCATTTTGTGCCTTCTTGATGGTTGTATGCTTTTATTGCCATGAATTGCACCGTAGTAAGTGCATCGAGCTCGTAAACATGCCTACTTGATATCTGTTTTCAGCATGTGCCAGTTTTTCACTAAGTCCGAAAACTGATTATGTTTTTGCTATGTTCACATGCTTGCAATTGTATTTTCTGATCCCTTTTGGCTCAAGTTCACTAAGGGACTTTTGTTAAGCTCTTTGAGTAGCTCCATGCCATGCTTTACTTTGCCATGTTCAAGTCCTGTAGCATATAGTTTTGTTGCTCCGAAGAGTGCTACCTGATCTGAAATTCCAGACAAGTGTTAATTTCACTAAGTCTGAGATATGTTTGCCATATGCATTTTTGCCATGCTTGTTTGAACCTGTTAACGGATGATTTGCCCGTAGCTCAGTGCTAGACTTTTGTTAAGCATCTTGTATGCATCCCTGCCATGTATTTTGTTGTCATGTTTGGGTGCTGTAGCATGTTTATCTCATTGCATTTAGATAGCTACTTGCTGTAAATCGCAGACCGGTGTCATTTTTGAATCACTTGCCATTTCCAAACCGTAACTCCGATTCCGGCGTTCTTTATATCATTTTCAAGCGATATCATCTCATCTTTCCAGTGGCACACTTGGAATCCCAAGTTGAGGCCAGATTCATGCATTTCCTGTCATATCTTGCATTTGACATCCCGCATCGCATCCCGCATAGCATACCATCTTTGCATTGTGTTGTTTGAGTTTGCACGTGGTTGATTGTATCCTTGTTGCTTGTTTGTCTTGTTTGGGTAGAGCCGGGAGACGAGTTTTCTAACGAGGAGCCCGTTGAGTTTGCTTTTGAGGATCCAGTCAACTCTGACAACTGTGCAGGCAAGATGATCATACCCTCGAAATCACTACTATCTTTGATATGCTAGTTTGCTCGCTCTTTTGCTATGCCAATGCTACGATGCCTACCACTTGCTTGCAAGCCTCCCAAATTGCCATGTCAAACCTCTAACCACCATGTCCTAGCAAACCGTTGATTGGCTATGTTACCGCTTTGCTCAGCCCCTCTTATAGCGTTGCTAGTTGTAGGTGAAGATTGAAGGCGTTCCTTGTTGGAACATCTTTTATTTACTTGTTGCGATATCATTATATTGCCATGTTATCTTAATGCATCTATATACTTGGTAAAGGGTGGAAGGCTCGGCCTCTCGCCTAGTGTTTTGTTCCACTCTTGCCGCCCTAGTTTCCGTCATATCGGTGTTATGTTTCCGGATTTTTGCTTTCCTTACGCGATTGGGTTATAATGGGAACCCCTTGATATTTCGCCTTGATTAAAGCTTTTCCAGCAATGCCCAACATTGGTTTTACCATTCGCCACCTAGCCTTTTCTTTCCCTTGGGTTCTGCAGACTCAAGGGTCATCTTTATTTTACCCCCCCCCCCCGGGCCAGTGCTCCTCTGAGTGTTGGTCCACCTGTCAGCTACCGGTGGCTACCAGGGGCAACTCTGGGCTGGCCTACCCGTACCTAGGACAATCTGAGTGTGCCCTGAGAAAGAGATATGTGCAGCTCCTATCAGGATTTGTCGGCACATTCGGGCGGTGTTGTTGGTCTTGTTTTAACCTGTCGAAGTATCTTGAAGAACCGAGATACCGAGTCTGATCGGAACGTCTTAGGAGGAGGTCTATTCCTTCGTTGACCGTGAGAGCTTGTCATGGGCTAAGTTGGGACTCCCCTGCAGGGATTTGAACTTTCGAAAGCCGTGCCTGCGGTTATGGGCAGATGGGAATTTGCTAATGTCTGGTTGTAGATAACTTGAACCTTAATTAATTAAAATGAATCAACTGAGTGTGTTACCGTGATGGCCTCTTCTCGGCGGAGTCCGGAAAGTGGACACGGTGTTGGAGTAATGTTTGCGCAGGTGGTTCTCTAGTTTCTCGCTCGCGCTTTGCCTCCTCTTCTTGCTCTCTTTTGCGTATAAGCTAGCCACCGTATTTGCTAGTCGCTTGCTGCAGCTCCACTCATATTTTACCTTGCCTTACCTATAAGCTTAAATAGTCTTGATCGCGAGGGTGCGAGATTGCTGAATCCCTGTGGCTCACAGATTACTATTACACCAGATGCAGGGCCTGATGATTCCGCTCCAGGAGACGCGTTTGAGCTCAAGTGGGAGTTCGACGAAGACACTCAACGTTACTATGTTTTCTTTCCCGATGATCAGTAGTGGTGCCCAGTTGGGAGTGAACGGGACCGTGTCGCATGTTGGGTTATCTTTTATTTTGGCGCCGTAGTCGGGCCATGAGTGTTTGGATGATGTAATGTTATTTATGTACTTGATTAACGTGGCGAGTGTAAGCCAACTATGTTATCTCCCCTTTATTATTTATATTACATGGGATGTTGTGAAGATTGCCTAACTTGCGACATATGCCTTCAATGCGATTATGTCTCTAAGTCGTGCCTCGACACGTGGGAGCTATAGTCGCATCGAGGGTGTTATGTGATAGCCTGGCTTATTAGGGATGGTAGACTACTCATATCAATAAGGAATTCCTTCTTTTCCGGGAGCCCATTCGGACAGAACTCCAAAGTTAAGTGTGCTCGGCTTGGAGTAGTGTCAGGATGGGTGACCGACCGGGAAGTTGCTCCCGGGTGCGCATGAGTGAGGACAAAGTGCGCAGAAAAGACTAGTATTGATCTGTGGGGCCAGTCTAGATCCCGCCAGGAGTAACGACGACCGGCGGGTGTGTCCGGAGCGTTACAAGTTGGTATCAGAGCCGACCCTCGCGGTTAGACGGATGGTTGCGGACAGGTGCGTGGTCATGTTGTTCATGACGTTTGTGACCCGTCGTGGCACCCGACATGGCACATGTACCAGACTAGAAGCACACACGTTTGTGCCAAGAGGGAACGTTCCTGTGGCCCGACGAGGACGTCGGTTTCTCTGAGTGGGGGTGTATGTGATAGCCTGGCTTATTAGGGATGGTAGACTACTCATATCAATAAGGAATTCCTTCTTTTCTGGGAGCCCATTCGGACAGAACTCCAAAGTTAAGTGTGCTCAGCTTGGAGTAGTGTCAGGATGGGTGACCGACCGGGAAGTTGCTCCCGGGTGCGCATGAGTGAGGACAAAGTGCGCAGAAAAGACTAGTATTGATCTGTGGGGCCAGTCTAGATCCCGCCAGGAGTAACGACCACCGGCGGGTGTGTCCGGGGCGTTACAGTACTGCACGCCGACGAAGGCGGGCGAGGATGTGCGCGTCGCGGGGTGGCCATGGGGGAAGGTCACGTTTGGGTTGAACCCACCGTGCGCGTCGCCGTCGGCGTAGCCGGACGACGACGATCCCCATGGAGATCCACCGCCTTGCTGTCACCAGGGCGCGTACTGGGCATGGCTGACGACGGGTGGATTCATCATCCCCGCGTGGTCGACCGCTGAGGAGGACGCCGCCGCCCGTGCCGCGTTGTCGCGGGCCTTCTTGGCGATGGCCCTGTTCTGCCGGTCAGCGGTGACTGCGTCGCGTCGCTGAACTTCCACCCTCCACTCAGCGTTCGACATGCTCGGTGGCTTTAATGGCGGCGCCCTCGGCTTCCTCTGCTTCGGCTGGGCCACGGTGCCAGTCCTGGTTGCCGCCGCGCTCGGCATGGCGTATTTCTTCGGCGGCATGGCGGCGACTGGAAGGCGAGCGGGAGCGGGTTTGGCGGGAGAAAGAGAGGGAATGACGGGAGGAAGGCGAGCGAGCGGGAGGGATGCGAAGGAAAAGCGCCAAGAAACGGCAGGAAAAGGCCCTCGGGTCGCCGTCAGGGCGGACCCACGTGCCTTTTTCGCTTGTGCCGGCTCCCCAAGCGCCCCCCAGGGCGCCGCGTTCGGCCTGGATCCGCCAACACCAGTTTTGGCCCGAGCCGACGAAAAACGGACTTCTGGGAACGCGACTGGCCGTTTTTTTGGCGCCGGCGCGGCAAAAGCGCCCGGAGAAGGCCTGTTAGGGATGCGGCTGGAGATGCTCTTAAGAGGAGGGGAACAAGCAGTCGTCTGTCCATTTCTTCGTTTATCTTGTTTCTTCTCTATCAAAGCCAAAGATCTCTGTAGCGGAACGGAAGAAATCGACTTTGCTCCTGCACGGCCAGCGAGAGAATGGGCGACATCGATGGTGGTGTAAGTGCTACCCTCTTTCTATTTTTTATTTTATTTGTTTGTTGGAGCTATATATGATTTAGATCTGAGGGGATTGGGTTCCATTTTTCTTTGGATCAAGTCTAGATTATTACTAGCTTGAAGCATAGAATCGCTCCTAGGTTTTAGCCCTTTTTTCCCGTGTCCTTTTTCTTCAAGCAGTGGTATGTAGCATGCCCCTTTTTTGTGTGATTTTTGTTTCAGATTTGCCGAAATCCTTGTGAAATCAGTAGCATGTTGAAATCATTCTCTGGAAAGGAGAGGATTATTACTGAACCTATCACAACGAGTTACATGTTTATTTGTTTTTTCAAAATTTGCTGAAACGCTATTTAATCATTAGCATGTTTTGAAATCATTCTATCGAAACAAGCGAGATTATTACTGAACCTATCACTATGAGTGGGCATGTTTATTTGTTTTTCCGATTTTTGCTAAAACCCTATTAATCAGTAGCATGTACAAATCTTTCTATGGAATCAAAGAGAATGATTACTGAACCTATTTCTAGCAGTAGCATGCTTTTTTTCAGATTTGCTGAACCCTATGACAGTACCATGTTCAAAAAAATTCTATGGAATCAAGATAAGATTACTAAACCCATCACTAGCAGTGGCATGTTGATTTTGTTTTTCATATTTTTACTGAAATACATTTCTGGTGTGGTACTGGTTTACTTTTTGGGAGGAACCTTCTCGTTATTAGGCTAGCTCAAGTATTTTTTTTTTTACAGTTTTGTGTAGGTGCAAAAGCCCAGCAACACTAGGGCTGAACTGATTGATCTATACATGTGTAGGACTAGAAGTAGTACTACCAGTACTACTAATCTTTTTTTGCTTTGTTGTTACTTAGAAAAGTTAATTAGGATCTTTAGCTGAGAAGATCTGGTAAAGTATTGAGCAAAAGTACTGCCAGTACTGCTATTTTTTATGCTATGACTTTCCGAGAGTCAGTAAATTAGGTGGGGCTTCGTTTTCAGGAGAACAAAAATTAATTAAGCCAGCTCTTCCATGCTTCTATATAGGAGGAGCATGTGTTTTTAGGGTGCCTAAGTTGACCTTTTGTTAGGATATAACCTCTGTTTCTCTGAATGTTGACACAACAGGGATATTTGATGGCACATGCCCCTAGTTGTTTGTCACCACTGCTATATTAGATTAATTAGGGGCAGCAGTATTTCCTTTTTGTTGTGTAAATAAATGGGGTTTGGCATCTGGTAAGCAGGGTTTGGGTTCACACAGTAATAAACCTGCAGATATACATGCTGAAATCTAGATGTTTTGAAATCATTCTTTTTCTAGTTATGCTCTTCTGAATCCAGTTTTTTTTACTCTTTCCGTATTTGTGTTGTTAGTGAGTAATCCATCTATTCTTTTTTCTTTTTGCTTTTTTATATGCACAGGAGGTGGTTTGTGTAGTTTGTTTGAACCATTGCACCTATGAGAACGAGGGAAGCGGTTTCAACATGTATGCATGGGAGGACTTCGGAAACGCAGGGGTAAACTCACCGGGTCTGTTTATATCTTTTCATTTTTTTTATTTTTTGTTTCTTTTTATTTTAGTCTTTGTCATGACACCACTCCTAACTTTTGTTTTCTTGCTTTTTTGTGTTCAACCAAAATAGGTTGTGCCATGTAATGAAAGGGTCTGTTTCAACATGACATGAGAGAAGTGATGTTTGTGGCAAACCAATGGACGTACACTGTAAAGTGTTACAAGGGTCGCACAAAGAGCACAATTTATGGGAGAGGTTGGAGGAAGTTTTGTGCAGACAACAAGCTGGGGAAGGGCCCGATGGTGGTGTTCTTCCTAGACGAGCCTTCCCCCATGGGCAATTGTTTGTGTGATCCAATTTGGCAATGGCTCCGAAGATGAAGAATCTATGGAATAAGATGATGCCATTGAAGATTTAAATGAAGATGATGAGGATGTAGAAGCTTCCAGCGACGACAATGAAGGCATTGTTCACAATATGAGCACTATGAGGCTCTAGCTGAATGAGATAGAGGAATTTGAGCTACAAGGCATGCTGCCCCTCAGCGATGGTTTCATTGGTTTGCCTTTCGTTCACCGCCTCAGGAGGACAGATGTTCAATTGGACATGATGGTATGTATCTCTTCTTCATGTTTCTTATCTTTTTGCATGGATATGCTACAAGTAAAAATTCAAATACATAATGCAAATCTGAACTGAAAATATGAACTATAAGCGTTTTGTATGGTTTTTAGTTTTGTAACTCTGAACTGTATGTTTTCAAGTACGGATGTACATGTTTTCCTGTTTTCATCTTTTCCTTTTTGTTTTTGGTATGCTTTAAGTAAAAATATGAAATTGTTTTACTTGTTTTTGTCGGTTTTTCTACTATGTTTTTGGTTATAATACACATTTATATTCTTTTTTGCTGGAGATAATTTTTAGGAATGACAGTTTCGTAAACACTCATAATTGTCTTCCAAGCATGGTTTTGGAGTCGCGAGACTAGGTCGACTAGTCGATGAGTCGCAAAATATGTCAACTCAACTTATTGTCGTCTCATGACTCGATCCGCGACTAGTCGCATTTGCAGGCTCGACTTTTTCCGAGTCGCTACCAATGACTCGTCGAGTTGAAAACCATGCTTGCAAGTCAAACCTCGGCTCTCAATCGGGGGCTTTTTCATAGTTTTGTAGTTGCACCCTCGGACCCTCGCGCCCAGCTGCATGTCAACTATGGGCACTCAATTGTTTTTTTATAGTTTGTGTGTGTGTGTGGGGGGGAGTTGGAAGTCAACCCTTGAGTCATAATTGAGGCTTTTTCCATAGGTTTTTGTAGTTGCAATCCCCGGCCCCCGACCTAGTTGCATGTCAACTATCTACATGCTACTAGGGGGCTTTTCATAGGTTTTGCAGTTACCCGAGTTTGCAAGTCAACCCTTGACTCACAACTAGGTTTTTTTGTAGGTTTTTGTAGTTGCCCCCAATTTGCATGTCCCTTGACTCGTAATTTGGGGCTTTTTCGTATATCTGTGTAGTTGTCTGAGTTGCATATCACCCTTTTGACTACATCCTCGAAGCTTTTTCCTAGGATTTTTGTAGGTGCCCGAGTTGCGAGTCAACTCTAGACTCACAACCCGAGAGCTTTTTCCCCAGGATTTTTTGTAGTTGCACTTGTCTGGTCCAACGGCAAGTCAAGCCTAAAGTCGCAACTAGGGGCTTTTTGTAGGTTTGTGTAGTTGCTTGAGTTGCAAGTCAACCCTCAACTCACAACCCTGGGGCTTTTTTCTCGTAGGGCGAGGGGTGGGGTAGTTGGAAGTCTGAGGGGGGGAGTTGCATGTCCAGCACTAGGCATGCAACTGCAACAGTCACACTCCAACTGCAATTGCATGCCTTCCAACAAGGATGGAACTAGTTTTGTTTTTTATTGTTGGAAGGAGGAAGTTGCAAGTCCAGTACTAGGCATGCAACTACAACTATCACTCTCGACTGCAACTGCATGCCCGGTAGAAGTCTTGCAACTACAAGTGTCATGCCAAACTGTAACTTCATGTCTCCCTACCGACCACAATTAGCTGTGTGTTTCTGCCGAAGGGAGGCATGGGAGAGGGGGGGGGGTAATTGCAAGTCTAGTACTAGGCATGCAACTGCAATTATCACCCCCAGTTGCAACTACACCTCTGCCAACGTTGCCGCAACTATCTTTTTGTTTTGTTGGAAGGTGGGAGTTGCATGTCTGATACTAGGCATGCAACTGTAGTTGTCACCCTGACTACGAACTGCATGCCTTCCAATGTGATCGCAACTGGTCCTTTTGTTTTGTTGGGAGGTGGGAGTTGCATGTCTGATACTAGGCATACAACTGCAACTATCACCCCGCCCCCCGCAATTGCATGCCTTCCAACAAGGTTGCAACTACATGTACGACAGTAGGCTTGCAACTACAAGTGTCACCCCCAACTGCATTTGCATATCTCCCTACCAATCGCAACTGGTCTTGTGTTTTTGTCGAAGGACGACGGGGTGAGGTGGTTGCAAGTCTAGTAGTAGGCATGCAACTGCAATTGTCACCCCCGACTGCAACTGCAACTCTCCCAACATGGTCGCAATTGGCCTTTTTATTTTGTGGGGAGGTGGGAGTTGCAAGTTTGGCACTAGGCATGCAACTGCAACTGTAACTCCAGGACTACAACAACATACCTTCCAACGTGGTGACAACGGTCCATTTGTTTTGCTGGAAGGTGGGAGTTGCATGTCCGATACTAGGCATGCAACTGTAATTGTCAGCCCGACTACAACTACACACCTTCCAACATGGTTGCAACTGCATGTCCGACAGTAGGCTTGCAACTACAAGTGTCGCCCCAAATTACATTTGCATGTCTCCCTACGGACCCGCAACTGGCCTTGTGTTTTTGTCGGAGGACGACATACGGTGAGGTAGTTGCAAGTCTAGTACGTGGCATGCAATTGTTACCCCCGACTGCAACTCTCCCGACGTGGTCGCAACTGGTCTTTTTGTTTTGTGGGAAGGTGGGAGTTACTTTTCCGATTCTAGGCATCCAACTGCAATTGTCACTCCGGACTGCAACTACATGCCTTCCAACGTGGGCGCAACTGGTCTTTTTTATTCCTGGAAGGCGTGGGTTGCATGTCCGACACTAGGCATGCAACTGCAAGTGCCGCCGCTGACTGCAACTACATGCCTTCCAACGTGGTCGCAACTGGTCTTTTTTGTTTTGTTGGAAGGTGTGAGTTGCATGTCCGACACTAGGGATGCAACTGCAAGTGCTGCCTCCGACTGCAACTACATGTCTTCCAACATGGTTGCAACTGGGTTTTTTTTGTTGGGGGCGATGGGGAGATGGGGGACAATTGCATGTCCAACACTAGTCATGCAACTGCAAGCGTCACCCCCGACTGCAATTGCATGTCTTCCAACCTAGTTGCAACTAGGTTTTGTTTTGACAGAGGGGCTGCGGGGAGAAGGCGGACAGTTCCATGTCCGATGCTAGCCATATAACTGCAAGCGCCGCCCCATCCGCAAATGCATGTGTTCTAACCTTATTGCATCTGGGCTTTGTTTTGTGGGGCGGGGTGGGGGTGAGGAGGAGTGGGGATAGTTGTATGTCTGACACTAGTCATGCAAAAAGGTTGAGACCATTGTTACACCGAGTAGCTAGAGTTGAGATCAGTTTTTGTTTTTAATTTTGAAATCCATCTAAAACCTGACGTATGTAAGCATGATGTTTTGTTTAGAGTAAGCTCACGCATTGTTTTTTTGGATACGCACCTTACTTTCGTTTTGCTTTTGTTTTCCTAATATCCTGATTGCAAGCGTACTTCCAGAGTTGGGTTCAGTATGTATAGATAGTTCCTCCTGTGATCATTTTTTAGGCCGAGAGGTCCCTAGTGAAGCTGGATTTTGTAGAGAGTTCTTTTCATTCGAATTAACATGAATGTGTGTTTGTTTGTCGTTTTTTCGGTTCTCTTAATCCGTCTAGTAGTTTTTGTAGGAACAGTCATGATGAATTTGTAGCGGCAGTAGAGAGCGTGTTAGTAGTGGTATTTGGTAGGAAGGCTTTTGTTCGAAAGAATGAAAATGGACCAAAATATATCTGGTTGGTGCGTATTGCTTCAGTTTAACTCGGCATCGATCTTATGTGCTTCCACAACACTCCTTTTTCAAACGGACACTTGCTCACTACAGTACTACCGAGTTCTCTTTTTTCTACAGTCTACATGGATTTGATGTCATGTGTGCTGACGGGGGGCTGTAGTTTTTGGTGATTGTTTTCTCTGTTCGTCCATGCATGCTTTCATTTTCACATACTAGCAGCAGATCAGTTGCTTGGGGAGGGGGGAGGGGTGTACATGATTTGGGATATGTTTAAGGGGTGATGACAGTGTGGGATCCGGGGTAATTATCATGTTTTTGTCTTGTTTTTTTTTTTAACTGAAGCAATCACTAAAGTTTGTGTATTCCTGAAGTAGAGTTGAGACCATGTGTATGCTTGTTCCACGTTCAATTTTTGTTTGCTATAATGACAATGATGGTGTCTTTGTTACGATTGTCAGATTTTTTTTCTAGACTTGACAATGCCGTGCTTAATATAAAAACATCAAATCATTAGTATTTTATTTTTGAGAATCACATCAAATCATTAGTAAAAGCTGACTACACAATCCTGATCTTTGTGTGCACGCCCGCATGTGTGTTGGGTTGGATGTTTTACATAACAGAGATCATAACTAGTAGTTGTTGGATAAATGTTAAGACTATTTTTTTTGTTCAGATTTTTTTTCAATACGCATCTGTTCAATCTGAGAGATGGTGTCGCTAGCATTTTTTTGTGCACTAGGAGGGCATGATATGCTGATTTACAAACTAGTAGTAGGAATTCTCTTCTGCTAGTGCCATGATTTTAGTTTCATCTATGTCATACTTTGTCACACCATCCTCTTTTTTTAAACTTGTTTTCAACAATAATGTATCATATATATTTATGAATACAGCAGTGCACGGGCACTGACATGGATGACGAAGGAAGCGACCCTGAGAACGACAAAAATGCAAAGGCAAGAGCACTGTGTTGAAAATCCAGAGTGAGAAGAGGGAGGATATCATGTACTCCCTCCGTTCTAAAATAGATGACCCAACTTTAGTATAAAATTAGTATAAAGTGGGTCATCTATTTTGGAATGGAGGGAGTAGAAATCACTGACACGGAAGCATTGAAGGGTTTTCTTTTTGAAGAAGTTGCTAAACGTTTGTAACCTTTTTCTAAATAATTCATATTTTCTCCAAAGTTTTTTTAGTAGTTGATACAGGAAGTTAACTAACACATGACCTTTAACTTGTTGTGTTGCCGTGTCTCCATACTTCTTGCTGAATTTTAAAATAGCTAATGCATGAATTTGTTAACTAGCTACTTCATGTCTATGTAAGTTGCTAGTTAACTTAGAACTGGAAAATATCCGTAACTTCCTGTGATCAAACTACACGAACAATGGACATCACAGTTCAATTTAGCATACAGTTTCTAGTCTCTATCTGGTGGTCTTTTTTTCAGTTCCTTCTTCTGTTCAATAGCTTTTTTCGCTAAAAGATAATTTCATAGGCGAGCCTGTTCCAATCAAAACAAACTAATTAAGAAAGCCCAGCCCAAGAAAATAAATAAATAAACAAACAAGAAAAATAAAAAAGCCCAGAAGCCTGGTCGTATATAATCCAGGAGAGGGAGAGCTGGTTAACAGGCCAAATCTGCATAGGATGATGTCAGCCGATTGAGACTTCGCGAAGTCTCAGTCGACATCGACTGATACCTAGACAAACCCTTATACTATTCATCTCTCGCGTACTGACATGTGGGGCCTATATTTCTACTGTATGCTTTTTTAACACAGTACAGACGCAAGCGCTCATATAAACGCGCATACACTCACCCATATGAACGCGCACACACACACCCTACCCCTATGAGCACTTCCCAGAGACTGAGCCGGTATATCATCTTGAAATTTTACGAAGTCACCGTAGGTGCCTCGTAGTCGACGGGAACGTCTCCTCCCATTGAAAGCGTATCGCCGGAATTCCTGAAATAAATCAAGGATAAATGCGAACACCAGGATTTGAACCCTGGTGGGTTGGTGATACCACTGTCCACCTAACCATCTCAACTAGAGGTTGGTTCGCTCTACTGTATGCTGATGTGGTATCAGTCTGGACGTATGGCGTAGCTGCCTGTAAGACAATAAGTTTTGGGGAACCAGCACAACCCTCTAGGGGTGGCTTATCTCATTATATATAATGGTTGTGTTACAATATGTACCATATACGTACATAGGTACAGAAGCTATACATAGTCTAACACCCTCCCTCAATCTTAGTCACTTTCTAAAGAACTGAGAAGGGTAAGATTGCGCCTACAAGCCTCAAACTGTGGCAGCGGTAAAGGCTTAGTGAAGATGTCTGCAAGTTGATCCTTAGATGAGATAAACTTGATCTGGAGTTGCTTCTGTGATACACGTTCCCGTACAAAGTGATAGTCAACTTCAATGTGTTTCATTCGGGCATGAAATACTGGATTTGCAGAAAGGTATGTAGCACCGATGTTATCACACCAAAGAATAGGAGGCTGTGGTTGAGACAAACCCAACTCCTGAAGCAAAGACTGCACCCAAATAATCTCTGCAGTAGCATTAGCCACAGCCTTGTACTCAGCTTCAGTACTGCTACGTGACACAGTAGCCTGTTTCTGAGCACTCCAGGCGATCAAATTAGAGCCAAAGAATACTGCATAACCCCCCGTGGATCGCATGTCATCTGGGCTACCAGCCCAATCTGCATCAGAGAAGGCCGAAAGGACCCGAGAGGAAGTCGGCCGAATATGCATACCAAATGTCAGGGTGAACTGAACATAACGAAGAATGCGTTTAACAGCAGCCCAATGGGTATCTCTGGGAGCCTGAAGATACTGACAAACCCTGTTAACAGCATAAGAGATATCTGGTCTCGTGATCGTCAAGTACTGAAGTCCACCAACAATGCTCCTGTACTCTGTGGCATCCGCAGGAGACAAAAGCTCACCATCAACAGCTGTTATCTTGTCGGTAGACGACATGGGTGTGGTGGTCGGTTTGCACTTCAGCATGCCAGCTCTCTGTAACAACTCCAAGGAGTACTTCTTCTGCGTAAGGACAAGATCAGTAGCACGAGAAGTGACCTCAACTCCAAGAAAGTAGTGAAGCTTCCCAAGATCTTTGACCGCAAAATCAGCACCAAGAGAGCAGACAAGAGCATCAGCAGCATACTGAGAAGAGCTGACAAGGATAATATCATCGACATATACCAAAAGATACATAGTGACTTCTGGCTTCTGTAGAAGAAATAACGAAGTGTCAGCAGTAGACGGCACAAACCCATGAGCACGAAGGGCAGAGGCAAGGCGGGCATGCCAGGCACGAGGAGCTTGCTTCAAACCATATAGTGCTTTGGAAAGACGACAGATATAGTCAGGACGATCAGGATCAGAGAAACCAGGCGGCTGTTTCATATAAACCTCTTCCTCCAAAAATCCATGTAGAAAAGCATTCTGCACATCAAGTTGACGAAGTGATCAACCACGAGAAACAGCAATGGAGAGAAGAAGCCGAATAGTGGTAGGCTTGACGACAGGACTGAAGGTGTCCTCATAGTCAAGACCATGACGCTGCCGAAATCCGCGAGCAACAAGTCGCGCTTTGTAACGCTCAATAGATCCATCCGAATGCTTCTTCACTTTGAATACCCATTTTGAGTCAATAACATTTACCCGTGGTGGTGGAGGAACGAGAGTCCATGTCTTGTTACGAAGAAGAGCATGAAACTCCTGCTCCATAGCCTCTCGCCAATGTGGAATGCGCAGGGCAGCCTGATATGAGCGAGGCTCAGAAGATGGATCCGCAACAGCAGCAGCCAAACAAGCAGCCAACCAAGCAACTGTACCATCCTTACGTTCCTTAGGTTTGAAAATGCAACTGCGACTGCGTGTATGTGGTCGGGACACAGGAACCACCGAGGTCGACGGAGCAGCCTGCAACGGGCTGGAGGACGGCGACGTTGACGAGTCAGCCGGTGACGAGGAGCCAGTCACGGTAGCCTCGGAATCGGTTGGCGAAGAAGGCCGACCCACCGACGAAACCGACAGAGCAGACGAAGCAGCTGGCGACTCTGGCATCACAGACCGGGCCGATGGCGAGCTCGGCATAGTGGGCCGTGGCGCGGCCGGTGTCGCGGGCCGATCCGCTGATGAAGGCGACGTGAGGACCCGAGCCGCGGGCGAAGACGGCGTGACGGGCCGAGCCGCAGGCGAAGACGGCGTGATGGGCCGAGCCGCGGGCGACTCGGCGGCCGCTGGCGAAACGGACCGAGCAGTGGAGATGCTCGGCGCGACGGGCTCGTCGGGTGACCATGCATGGGCACGCGAATCGATGCCATGCAACATAGGGCGATCGACGTGCCCACCAGAAGACGACGATGATGATGGTGAATCCTCCAACAGCTCCAAACGAGCTCCACGTCCGGTTCCTGCACCATGGTTAGGTAACAGCAAAGGAGAGTATGCAACATCATCAAATTGGTCAGAAGCAACAGAGGATGAATGCAGGGATGGTGGTTCGACAGTGGACACATGAAGGTTGGCAAAGGGAAAAACATGCTCATCAAACACGACGTCCCGAGATATATAGACACGATTAGTGGGAACATGAAGACATTTGTAACCTTTATGGAGAGAGCTATAGCCAAGAAAAACACACTTCTTAGAACGAAACTCAAGCTTGCGCTTGTTATATGGACGAAGATGCGGCCAGCAAGCACACCCAAATACCTTGAGAAAGGTATAATCAGGTTGTTCATTAAGGAGAACCTCAATGGGAGTCTTCATGTTTAAAACACGAGTAGGAGTACGGTTGATGAGAAAGCATGCAGTGGTGAAAGCATCACTCCAAAACCGAAACGGAACAGATGCATGGGCCAAAAGAGTAAGACCAGCTTCAACAATATGACGATGCTTACGTTCGACTGAACCATTCTGCTGATGTGTATGTGGACATGCTAAACGATGAGCTATCCCAAGCGACTGAAAGAAAGAGTTGAGGTTGCGATACTCGCCCCCCCAGTCTGACTGGACATGAACAATTTTGTGCTTGAGAAGACGTTCAACATGTTTTTGAAACTGAACGAAAATATCAAACACATCAGATTTGCGTTTAATAAGGTAAAGCCAGGTAAAGCGACTATAAGCATCAACGAAACTGATATAGTAATTATGACCACTGACAGAAGTCTGAGCAGGACCCCATACATCTGAAAACACAAGTTCTAAAGGATGTTTCACCTCACGACTGGACTCCGAAAAAGGAAGTTGATGACTCTTCCCCTGCTGACAAGCATCACACACTGCTACATCTTTATGACTAGACAAACTAGGAAGCTCATGACGACGCAAAATATGACGGACAATAGGTGTGGCCAGGTGACCAAGACGAGCATGCCACTATGACGGAGAGACCCGAACTCCACTGAAAACACGAGCGACACCAGGATGCTCCAGACGGTAGAGGCCCTGGCACAACCGCCCACTAAGAAGAATGTCCCTCGTGCCCCGATCCTTAATAAAAAGATCAAAAGGGTGAAATTCACAAAGCACATTATTATCACGTGTGAGTTTGGGAACTGAAAGAAGATTACGGGTCACAGATGGAACTCGAAGAACATTGCGAAGCTGAAGACTCCTATTGGCATGTCTAGTGAGAAGAGATGCTTGACCAATATGAGAGATGTGCATACCTGCTCCATTGGCGGTGTGGATCTTGTCGGAGCCATGATAGGGTTCACGAGTGTGAAGCTTCCCCATCTCGCTGGTTAGATGCTCTGTCGCCCCAGAGTCCATGTACCAGTGTGGATCGATGGAGTAGGACTGAGTGTGTCCCTGTTGCTTCTGCGGCGCGGGACGATCAGCCATGGCGACCTGACGGGCAGTGTTGCGTGTATCTTTGCCGTCATTGCCAAGACCAAGGAAGCTTCGCTGGAAGCGCTTATGACACTTGGAGGCCCAGTGCCCATCGCGGCCACAAAGCTGACACACACGTGGACCGCCAGCCCCCGGTAAGGTCGCAGTAGGTGGGGGGGCCGAGGCGGGCGACGATGGCAGCCCCAAGGGAGACCGGGGTGATGAAGAAGAGCGGCCACCCTTGGTGGCGGCGTTGGCCGAGAGGGAGCCAGTGCCCCTGGTGCGGCGAGTCTCGACCCGTTGCTCAGTGAGAAGGAGCCGAGAGAAAACCTTGTGTGCCAGCATGGGTGTCGAGTTGCCCCGCTCGTTGATGATCTCGACTAAGGCATCATACTCCTCATCAAGACCATTGACAATAAACGAGTTGAACTCGGAGTCGGTGAGGGGCTGTCCAATGGAGGCCAATGTGTCGGCGAGGCCCTTGACCTTGTTGTAGAACTCAGTGGCACTGGAGTCAAGCTTCTGACACTCTCCAAGCTGACGACGGAGTGCAGAGACACGAGCCTGGGACTGCGCTGCAAAGGTGCGCTCAAGGATGGTCCAGGCCTCATGAGACGTCTTCGCGAAGACAACAAGGCCGGCAACTGCCGGCGAGAGCGACCCCTGGATGGAGGAGAGGTTCGCCTGGTCCTGCCCCGTCCAGACGCGATGGGCCGGATTGTAGACCGGACCGTGCACGCTGTCTACCAGCGCGGGTGGGCAGGGAAGCGATCCATCGACGTAGCCTAGCAGGTAGTGACTCCCCAAGAGCGGGAGAACCTGCGCACGCCAGAAGATGTAGTTGTCGGCGGAGAGCTTGATGGTGATGAGATGACCGAAGTGAAACGGCGGCGGCGAAGACAATCCCATCGAGGAGGCTGCCTGGGGTGCAAACACCATGGAGGCAGCCGGAGGCACCGAAGCCGATGCGGGAGGAGGCGGGACCGCAGCCAGGTCGGGCGCCACAAAGCTCGCGGCCGGTGCGGACGCCGCAAGGCCCGCGGCCGGGGCGGACGCCGCCAACCCCGCCAGCGGGGCAGTGTGATCCGCTTGCGGCAGGAGCGGCGGGACGACGCCTGCGGAGTCCGCAGCGGACAGCGGCGCCGCGGTGTGGACCACAAGGTCACGCCCAAGCGAGGGCGCCGGCGGCGTGGAGAAGACGGAGCCGATGCTCCTTGTCCCGATCGGAGCCGGAACAGAGACGGCATCGAGCGGGAGGTTGAGCAGAGCCGCAAGAGAGGCCGGAAGGAAGCCCGCAGCAGTGGAACCGGTGGTGGCGGCGCTCGACATGGCGGCGGCGCGATCGGTGGCGCGGCGGCGGCGGTGAAGGCGGCGGCGGTGAAGGCGGCGGCGGCTGCGGCGGCGGTGCGGGTATTAGGGTTTAGAAGCGGAAGCGATCGTAACCTAGCGTGATACCATGTAAGACAATAAGTTTTGGAGAACCAGCACAACCCTCTAGGGGTGGCTTATCTCATTATATATAATGGTTGTGTTACAATATGTACCATATACGTACATAGGTACAGAAGCTATACATAGTCTAACACTGCCTAGCGGGAGACGTAGCCAGGATCATATTGGAGTGTATTTTCGGAGGACAATAGTGGAGCATTCTGCGAGTTCAAGGACCATCATGTTACATGCCGGAGAGTACAAGGATTGTAGCCGTAATTATCTCAAGTTCAATTGCCTTTTCTTCGTCTCGATTAGTCAACAAAAAAAATCCCCTCCTCATAAGCTATGCCGTCAGCGACTCAGGGGTCGCCGGCTGCCCACCGCGCTCGCCTCCCTAGGCCGCCCCCGCCGCCCCGCTCGTCCTTTCTCCGTACGTGACATGTTCTGTTCGCTGCGCCCGGAATGACAGGGTTTCAACCACAAGCGTTGGACCCCGTCTTTACTAGGCTATACGCAGCTGACCTCCTCAAGCTTTGGAGCCACAGGGCTAGAAAGATTTTTTTTAGAAAAAGAGGATGACCCCCGACCTTTGCATCTGGATGATGCATGCGGCCACTTTATTAATTATTCTCATAAAACCTTATAAAATCACACAACAGCCAGACTAAAGCCATCCTCTAAGCAACAACTATCGTTACACCTATCCAATTGATGAAGGGGCGTTGATAGCCTGGGCCTAATACCAAACAGACATCGCAGACAAACCTAAACATCTAAGACCTGAGGTCCCAACCAGGACGCCTGCCTGGTATGGGGCACCTACCAGTCCGGCACACTCCTCAACCAGGACACCTGCCGGGTATGAGGCTGCCGCAGCCACCTGCCACGAGTCCATCTTTAGAGTTGTATCATAGCATCTACCGTGCCAGGTCTCTCTGCCATCGACGCCACCACGACGCCAAACAGTGCCGTCCTCCTGCGCGAGTCCATCCTCCCACATCGAACTCCGAATCTGAACTGCACCACGCCGTCAAGATCCATCACCATCAATGTGTAGGATGAAGCACCGCTCCACCAAAGAAGCCGTCCGCTGGTCCCACGAGGGCGAGTGCACCTCCAAGAATGCCGCCCCAAAGGGGGGTACGACACATGAATGTTGCCAACATCCGATCAGCTGATCTAGGGTTTCCCCCGGAGGTATTGAGTGGAGTTGGAAGCTTCACCTCAATGATGCCTTGACGAAGGAAACGATGATAAGGGCATCGTCATCACCGGCTCCGGCCATCAACCGAAGACCAGGTTTTCACCCGGATCCGTCCCAAGAAATCCACCCAACAACTTGTGCACCGTCTCGACCACCTTCGAAGCCCCAGATCCAGCCGCCTAGATCCGGCGATCAACCGCAGCAACAGTGCCACCGTGGGATCCCTGGCGCACAGGCCACTGCCTGAGTGTGCCACCACTGGAGCCTAGGAGGAGGGCTCCCACCCCGCCTCGCCAAGCCGCGAGAGCCGCCGAGAAGGATCCCGCGCGCTCGTCACCGTCTCTGATCCGAACCAATCCAAAGTAGATCGCCGTCACAGATCCGCCTTGGACAGGGACTGCACCACACCATGCCGCCGCGGGAATCCCTGGCTTCACGAGCCACCACCCTCCAGGGCCGCCGCCCCGAGATCCAAACGGAACCTCGCCGCTGCCACCGGCCAAGTTCCGCCACCACCGACCGTCCACCGCGACCTTCGCCGCCATGCCGCCGATGGATCTGGGCGAGGATAGCCATCCTCCCCAAGGACACACGCCGCAGCCTCTTCTCCGCGTACTCGCACGAGAAGCCACCTTGGCCGCATCCCCACCCCTCGCCGGATGCCGCGCACGTGCCGCCCCGCAGCCGGCGAAGGCCGCCACCACGAGGAGACCCGCACGCAGCCGCCACACAGCTCGGCATCGACCCATCTGCAGCCACACCATGGGGCCGCCGTCGTTAAGATCGTCGCCGCCGTGCCGCCATGATGGCTAGGAAGATAAAGCAGCTATTTTCCTTTGGGCTAGTCTAGGCCTCTTTGCATGTTCCTGTTTCTGTTCCTCCTTGTCCTGTTTTTCTCCTTCTCCCTAGGCAGCTAATGGCCTATGCACCACGCTGCGCAATATAAGCTTCATGTAATAGACTTTTAGTCTCCCGGCCTCTCGGCCTGTTTTGAAATATATAAAGTAGAATGTGATCTACCTTTCATTTAAAAAACTGGCAACCCGCCTCCTCCTGTTGCCAGTTGGCTCGCAGCAGCACCAGTTGCGGCAGAAAACATAGTAGCACTCGTCATGCTCACCATGGTTGCAACTCCAACACTAGCTGGTTCCAGCGCATGGTGACCATAGTTGCGGCATAAGCAGCATCACCACCTCCGGCTCGCCGCGAGTCGTCGACTTGCACCGTCGTGTCAAGCAAAAAAAAATCTGGAAGTAACAAAAATCCTTCATTTGCCGGTTGAAGCAAAAATTACTAGGTTCCAGGAAAAACTAAAGCCGGTTCCAGCAAAACAAAATCAGCAGGAAAAACTCCGAGTGGGTAATTGTACCAAAAAAGGCTAGTTCCAGCAAAAACACACACTGGTTCCGAACAGGCAACAATTACCGATGCCGGTTCCAGCTCTGGGTTGCCCTGGTTATAGCAAAAGTTCATCGTGATTCCATCATCTGGCAAACCAGTTGCAGCACCCCGCGTCTGGCATGGTCGCCACTAGCAGTTGCGGGCTTAGAACATTTGCCGCCGTGGTTCCAGCATCTGGAAGCCATAGTTCCAACATCTTTAACCGCGAGTTGCAACCCCGTGGCGCTGCATAATGCAGTCATCGTCGATGCAGCCCGCCATTGACGTGGCGTAGCCACCATGGCAACTCCTCGTTGCCACTGGTCACAACCCCTGATCTCTGTCCTCGCGCTCTTTTGCAGCAAAAACAACATGGATGGGGAAGGGACGAGAGGTTGAGTCTGCGGCCATGGCCAGCTCCCAATAGCATCGGCCGGTAATGAATCTCATGGAGGGAATTTTCTCTCATGGGAGAAACACGCACACACACACACACACACGCACGCACGTGCGCGCACACACACATAGATGAAGGGATGGAAGAGTATAAGTGAGAGAGAAAGAAAAAGGAAAGGGCATAAGAGACCAATCGCAAGGGAGGCAGCATGTGCCAGAAAGAACGTGTGGCGACACAGCGTGCGTCCGGCCCAAACTTGGTCGGCTGGCTAGGTGGAAGCATTTTCCATTCTCTCTCAATTAGGAAAAACTCTATTTTCCTCACTAACCATGCCCAACCAAATAGCATCACAAGTTTAGAGACTTTAAGATTTTTACAAAGGTTGCCACGAATAGGTTGACATAGATAGCCCACTCGGTTGTGCAACCAACACAAACTGTTTTCATGCCAGGACGACACATCCTTGAAGGGGTTGTGGTTTTACATGAAACACTGCATGAAATCCATATGAAGAAATTAGATGGTGTTATCTTCAAAGTGGATTTTGAAAAAGTGTATGATAAGGTCAAATGGACCTTTTTGCAACAAGCCTTACATATGAAGGGGTTCAATGAGTCTTGGAGATCTCAGGTGGATTCATTCATACTGAAAGGTAGTATCGGAATAAAAGTCAACGATGATACATGACATTTTTTCCAGACACGTAATGGGTCACGACAGGGAGATTCCATGTCTCCTGTGCTGTTTAACATTGTAGCGGATATGTTGGCAGTAATAATTGGCCAGGCCAAAGAGAGTGGCCAATTAGGAGGACTCGTCCCTCACCTTTTAGGGGGGGAGTATCCGTCCTACAATACGCGGATGACACTATTATATGTATGGAACATGATCTTGCAAAAGCTAGGAATATGAAACTTGTATTGTGTCTTTTTGAGCAACTGTCTAGGATCAAAATCAATTTCATTAAAAACGAATTGTTCTGTTTTGGGAGAGCCAAAGAGGAATCTCAAGAAAATCTCAAGAAAATCTCAAGAAGAACCATGACATCATGACTGAACTGCTCTTTAATAAAGGTAGATTGGTAGGGGTACGTGAGGCGATCCACCACGGGGACGAATGACGTTGCGCACACCTTAGCAAAGATGCGTTCGGGTATATTGGTCATGGTGATCGGTCTAAAGTGGCAGTGCATAAAAGTATAATGGGACAGAAGGCTCCGTGCATCAATCGATATTGAAGTCAGGGGTTTTAGAAACCTTTCTAATTCTTTACTAGAAGGGAACACATACACAATTGATGTTCAGGTCGAGGGTCATCATATTCTCAGTTTGAATGAGATCACAAGCACATCAACTATTCTACCACTAGTGTTCGCGCGTAGTGGCAAGCCGGCGTTTGCTGACATACTACAAAAAGGTTCTAATAACCTCTCTTTTTTGAGAAAAAAAGTTCTAATAACCGAGAGCACATGGTTGCACACATATGTGTAAAGTTTGGGCTGAAGTAATGTATGTTCACGATTTATTCATGTAGCCCAAAATATATTTCGACATATTGTTTATGATAATGCCTTGGTATGGTTTGATACATTTTCATGATAATCACTAAATTTTAAATTCAAATATTAATCATCTGTGTATGTGTGAGAAAACATGGACACATGCTTCCTAAGCCAATTAAACGAAACATCTCTTTAATGCAATACTTAAGCAATGATACACTAGGGTATACTCTCTCAAATATACAATCATTTAGGAGAACGCGCTAAAAGGCAAAGCATGTTAATCCTATGTCTCCAGTACGACTCCAACCATGCACGACTTGAAGAAACCGCCAAGCCCACGTCGTTGGTTGTGGAGCCACAGCTTCTGAAGCGCGTCCGCTGCGGTAAGCCGCTTCTCCGGGTTGCTCTCCAACAGCCCGCTGAGCACCTCGAACCTGTCCGATGACAACTTGCGACGGGGAAACTTGTGCCCAAGGCGGCTGATGCCTCTGTCATCCGGCTGTTAGGATGATCTCCACCGTGTGGGTGGGCCCACCGGGCACTTAGATCCGCGTCTTGATCGGGGGCGCTCAACATGAGGTGGGGGCCGCGACTTGCAACATGAGGTTTGTCACGCTGCCGTACACCCCACCTACATCCCCTACCGATCTAGGGTTAGTGCAGTGCTGACGGGAAGCATCATCAGCACCTCGCCCACTCTCCGCCATCACCATGCGTCACAATATCAAGATTGGCCTCCGGCTTGAGGCTCGTCAGGCCAAGGAGAAGGTAGGTCTACGTGATTAATCTCCCTACCCGATTCTACAGATATAACAATGGTATCAGCCAGATTGGATTAGATTTT
>NC_041392.1:457231250-457242408 GCF_002162155.2 Triticum dicoccoides | reverse complement strand
CTAATCCTAACAGAGAAAAGAGGGAAAAGAAACCCGAAAAGTAGCGCCGCCGCACGGCCGCGCCGTTTCTCTCGATCCTGAATCGCATCGGCATGCCGAGGATTCAGGAAGAAGAACTCCACCCCAACCGGGGCAAAGGGCACCGCGGCCAAACCGTTCGACGACGACGCGCTCACCGCAAGGCGAACGCGCAGCCAGCGAAGGGGATGGAAACGACGTCATCATCAACTGCTCCACCATCGCCGTCTTCAAGCGAGGCAGAGGAGCGGGCGTAGCTGCGCCATGTTCTCTCTGAAAAAGGGGGCGGTGGATGGAGAAAGAGAGGAGGGGAACAAGAAAAGGCTAGCGACGAGGTGGCCGTCGCCGGCGAGCACACGCGGCGCGGTGATTCGGCGATCTGGACAGAGGCCGCCGTCGCGGAGCTGCGCCTCCCTCTCTCTGCCTCGGATGTTAAGAGAAGAAAGTGGAAACATGAGGGAGAAGGGAGAGGTGGCGCGCGCGGCGCGGTGGCTTCCGCCGCCGCCGCCTGCGGTCGGGCCGTGCGGCCGGAGCGCAGCTCCTTGGCTTCGCTGTCACGAGAGAGAGGCAGAAGGGTCGAGTCGAACGAGACGAGGGGGACGCTAGGTTTCGATTGGGAGGAACACTCCCAGTTTTGTTTGATTGAAAACGGCGCTGGACCGTCGATCTCATCGGACGGCAGGGATGGAAACCCTAGCTCGCCAGTGGGCCTCTGGGCCGAAAGGCTGGCAGCGGCGGCGGCGCGCGCGGGGCGCTGGGCCAAGGCCGCAGCCACGCGCTGGGCTGAGGCCGGCTCACACGAGCGCGCGGAGGAGCAGGCCATGGGCCGCTGCTAGCCTCATGCGCCAAGCCAAGGCCGGCTGGAGCTGCCGTGTTTTACTGATTTATTTTTGTCCATTCTTCTGGGCAAATTTATACAGATTTTTTTCTTTTAAAAATTATCCAACGAAAATTTTGTCTAGAAAATAGAAAAGTAAAAGAAATACTTCTGAAAAGTAAAAAGTTCATGAATTTGTTATTCATGTTTTTCCGCTCCAAATAAAATAAAAGTGCTCTTTTAAAAGTGAATAGAACTAAAGTAAAAGATTAAATTGTTGCTTCTCTAATACATTTTTGAACCAACCGGTTAAAATTGCTTAGAGAGTAAAAGAGTACAGATTTTTTTCTGAATAGAATATTGTAAAGTTTCCGCTACAAAGTAAAAGTTTTATCCTCCAATTAAATTAGAACCAACGGGAAAATTTAATTAGAAGAACTGTTCATAGCAATGTTTTTCCCTTGTGGGTGAAATCAGATTCAGATAGCTTCCGCTATGACAAAAAAGATATTTATTTTAAAATTAATATTTGGCATTGTTATTTTCTGACCAACGTTGATGATAACAGTGCTATAATTATATGAGTCTTATGTTCAAAGCTTAAATCTCTGATAAATTTGTATCAAAGTGATCAATTTTCAGAGAATAGATAAAGATCAAGAAATGCTCTTGAGCTAGAGAAATGTATATTTCTTGTTCCCGCTGCAATAAAGTTGATGATGATGATTATTTCTTAGCAAAGTTGTTTAATAGAAATACTATCTTCGGATTGTTTATGAGTTATATGCATTATTTCCATTTCCGCCCAACGGTGATATGGAATTAATGTACAAGGATGGTGTTTTATAATTAGAATATATAAAAGAAAGTTTTAAAAGTTTAATGTGCATATTTTTTAACCAGACCAACATGGGGTTATTTTTATGCTCATTATTGTTGATTATTGGCTAATTTTTCTCAGGCTAACAGTTTTCCATGCTTTCATTCGTGAAAGCGAATGGCTGGGTACCTGTGACCCGAAAGATGACCAAGAAAGGTCACAAAGTGAGGGAGTATGTTCTCTCCAAAGAATGGCTTCAAAAGAAAAGAGATAGATCATTGAGAGTCTTGGTTGATGAATGACTTTCATGTTCTCTCTATGAAGAAGATTTTTCAGTCAACATGATTTGAAATGAAACAAGCAACATGCATGTTTAATTTGACCAACGTGTGTCAAAGAGCATTCGGATTTATTTCTGAATTCGATGATTGAATATGCAGTCAAAAGAGCCTATTCTGGCATTTATGTCCCTTACAGGGAATTACCCGCATAGCGGGAAAAAATGATTATGATAAAACCCGCATGGCGGGAGAAGTCTGGGAAAATACCTCCGTAATTGGGTAAAGTTGACATAGTATTATGTCAAAAATCCTGTATGGCGGGAGAAATTTAGGCAAAGGACTTATCCTGTATGACAGGAGAAAGATACGATGACTCATGTGCGTTTAATGTGTCCCACTCTGGGAGAAAATTATGAAGTAGCTATTATGCTTTCCTAGTATCGACCGTACACCTTATGTGTAACGGTCATTAAGCACTCAATAAGTCCAAAGAGAATAAAAGTTATAGACGAACCTAAAGATAAGAATGATATGCAAGTGTGACTTGCAAAAGTACTAATGATAAAGAACTTTGTTGAGTTTCTGAAATGGAATGAGGAAAAAGTACTCCCATACTAGTTAACAGATAACTTCATTTCGTATGAAGTAATTAGATGAATGAGACAGATAATCGAAGTTTCCTCAATTCACAAGAGTTATGAATGGTTTTTGAAATTGTGGCAAAAAAGTTCTTGCCACATTTTGAGGGCGAGAGAGAAATATGAAATAAATCAAGAATGATGAAACTCCCCTATGCTTTAGATAATGTGATGCACATTATGCATCTAAAGTGATCCATTAGTGAAGAACATGATCGTCTGGGGGAGTATGGCGGTCATAATACCCCTAAAGAAAAGGAATAGTTGTATTTCTGGATCTTTTGCAGTTTCGAAAGCAGACTAAGGAACACTAAGACGGTGCTTAAAGTGCCATGGAGAAGAAGGTTTTAACAGAATAAACCCAAATTATAAAGTTTAAAGATACGCCATTTTTAGTGAAGATGGAGTAGTTGGAAATATGCCCTAGAGGCAATAATAAAATGGTTATTATTATATTTCCTTGTTCATGATAATTGTATATTGTTCATGCTATTATTGTGTTATCCGGAAATCGTAATACATGTGTGAATACATAGAACACAACATGTCCCTAGTGAGCCTCTAGTTGACTAGCTCGTTGATCAATAGATGGTTACGGTTTCCTGACCATGGACATTGGATGTCATTGATAACGGGACCACATCATTAGGAGAATGATGTGATGGACAAGACCCAATCCTAAGCATAGCACAAGATCGTGTAGTTTGTCTGCTAGAGATTTTCTAAATGTCAAGTATCATTTCATTAGACCATGAGATTGTGCAACTCCCAGATACCGTTGGAGTGCTTTGGGTGTGCCAAACGTCACAACGTAACTGGGTGGCTATAAAGGTGCACTACAGGTATCTCCGAAAGTGTTTGTTGGGTTGGCATGAATCGAGACTAGGATTTGTCACTCCGTATGACGGAGAGGTATCTCTGGGCCCACTCGGTAATGCATCATCATATTGAGCTCAGTGTGACTAAGTAGTTGGTCACGGGATCATGCATTACGGAACGAGTAAAGTGACTTGCCGGTAACGAGGTTGAACGAGGTATTGGGATACCGACGATCAAATCTCGGGCAAGTAACGTACCGATTGACAAAGGGAATTGTATACGGGATTGCTTGAATCCTCGACATCGTGGTTCATCTGATGAGATCATCATGGAACATGTGGGAGCCAACATGGGTATCCAGATTCCGCTGTTGGTTATTGGCCGGAGAGTTGTCTCGGTCATGTCTGCATGGTTCCCGAACCCGTAGGGTCTACACACTTAAGGTTTGATGACGCTAGGGTTATTAGGAAGACGAGGAGTTCCGGAATGGTCCGGAGGTGAATATTTATATGTAGGAAGTTGTCGTACGGTCACCGGAAAGGTTCGGGGGCATATCGGTATTGTACCGGGGCCACCGGAGGGTTTCGGGGGTCCACCGGGAGGGGCCACCTCTCTCGGAGGGCCTAATGGGCCGTAGAGGAAAGGGAACCAGCCCTACATGGGCTGGGCGCATCCCCCCCTTGGGCCCATGCGCCTAGGGTTGGGGGAAACCCTAAGGGGGGCGCCCCCTTGCTTAGGGGGCAAGCCCCCTCCCCTTGGCCGCCATCCCCCTCTAGATCTCATCTAGAGGGGACCGGCCCCCTTCCTCCTTCCCCTATAAATAGAGGGGCAAGGGGAGGGCTGCACACCACATCCAAGGCGCAGCCCCTCCCCTCCCCAACACCTCTCCTCCTCCGCAAGAGCTTGGCGAAGCCCTGCCGGAGTACTGCTGCTCCACCACCACCACACCGTCGTGCTACTGTTGGAGCCCTCTTCCTCAACCTCTCCCTCCTCCTTGCTGGATCAAGGTGCGGGAGACGTCCTCGCTCCGTACTGTGTTGAACGCGGAGGTGCCGTCCGTTCGGCGCTGGGATCATCGATGATTTGGATCACGACGAGTACGACTCCATCAACCCCATTCTCTTGAACGCTTCCGCTCGCGATCTACAAGGGTATGTAGATGTACTCCTCTCCCTCTTGTTGCTAGATGACTCCATAGATTGATCTTGGTGATGCGTAGGAAATTTTAAATTTCTGCTATAATCCCCAATAGTGGTATCAGAGCTAGGTCTATGCGTAGTTTCTATGCACTAGTAGAACACAAGTTGTTGTGGGCGTCGATTTTGTCAATTTACTTGCCGTTACTAGTCTTATCTTGATTCGGCGGCATCGTGGGATGAAGCGGCCCGGACCGACGTTACACGTACACTTACGTGAGACTGGATCCACCGACTAACATGCACTAGTTGCATAAGGTGGCTAGTGGGTATCTGTCTCTCCCATTTAGTTGGATCGGATTCGATGAAAAGGGTCCTTATGAAGGGGAAATAGATATTGGCATATCACGTTGTGGTTTTGGCGTAGGTAAGAAACGTTCTTGCTAGAAACCTATAGCAGCCACGTAAAAACTTGCAACAACAATTAGAGGACGTCTAACTTATTTTTGCAGCATATGCCGTGTGATGTGATATGACCAAAAGGATATGATGAATGATATATGTGATGTATGAGATTGATCATGTTCTTGTAATAGGAATCACGACTTGCATGTCGATGAGTATGACAACCGGCAGGAGCCATAGGAGTTGTCTTAATTTATTTATGACCTGCGTGTCAACTTATACGTCATGTAATTACTTTACTTTATTGCTAACCGTTAGCCATAGTAGTAGAAGTAATAGTTGATGAGACAACTTCATGAAGACACGATGATGGAGATCATGGTGTCATGCCGGTAACGACGATGATCATGGCGCCCCGAAGATGGAGATCAAAAAGGAGCAAAATGATATTGGCCATATCATGTCACTATTTGATTGCAAGTGATGTTTATCATGTTTTACATCTTATTTGCTTAGAACGACGGTAGCATAAATAAGATGACCCCTCACAATAATTTCAAGAAAGTGTTCCCCCTAACTGTGCACCGTTGCTAAGGTCCATTGTTCCGAAGCACCACATGATGATCGGGTGTGATAGGTTCTAACGTTCGCATACAACAGGTGTAAGCCAGATTTACACACGCAAAACACTTAGGTTGACTTGACGAGCCTAGCATGTACAGACATGGCCTCGGAACACGAAAGACCGAAAGGTCGAACATGAGTCGTATAGAAGATACGATCAACATGAAGATGTTCACCGATGATGACTAGTCCGTCTCACGTGATGATCGGACATGGCCTAGTTGAATCGGATCATGTATCACTTAGATGACTATAGGGATGTCTATCTGAGTGGGAGTTCATTGAATAATTTGATTAGATGAACTTAATTATCATGAACTTAGTCTAAAATCTTTACAATATGTCTTGTAGATCAAATGGCCCACGCTAATGGTGTCCTCAACTTCAACGCGTTCCTAGAGAAAACCAAGCTGAAAGACGATGGTAGCAACTATACGAACTGGGTCCGGAACTTGAGGATCATCCTCATAGCTGCCAAGAAAGCATATGTCCTTGAAGCACCGCTAGGTGAAGCACCACCCCCAGCAAACCAAGACGTTAGGAACGCTTGGTAGTCCCGTGTTGATGATTACTCCCTGGTTCAGTGCGGCATGCTTTACAGCTTAGAACCGGGGCTCCAGAAGCGTTTTGAGCAACACGGAGCATATGAGATGTTCCAAGAGCTGAAAATGGTTTTCCAAGCTCATGCCCGGGTCAAGAGATATGAAGTATCCGACAAGTTCTACAGTTGTAAGATGGAGGAGAATAGTTCCTTCAGCGAGCACATACTCAAAATATCTGGGTTGCACAACCGCTTGTCTCAGCTGGGAGTTAATCTCCCGGATGATGCAGTCGTTGATAGAATCCTTCAGTCGCTCCCACCTAGCTACAAGAGCTTTGTGATGAACTTCAATATGCAGGGGATGTAAAAGACCATTCCTGAGGTATATTCAATGCTGAAATCAGCGGAGGTGGAAATCAAAAAGGAACATCAAGTGTTGATGGTGAATAAAACCACTAAGTTCAAGAAAGGCAAGGGTAAAAAGAACTTAAAGAAGGACGGCAAGGGAGTTGCCGCGCCCGGTAAGCAAGCTACCGGGAAGAAGCCAAAGAATGGACCCAAGCCTGAGACCAAGTGTTTTTATTGCAAGGGAAGTGGTCACTAGAAGCGTAACTGCCCCCAAGTACTTAGCGGACAAGAAGGCCGGCAACACCAAAGGTATATGTGATATACATGTTATTGATGTGTACCTTACCAGTACTCGTAGTAGCTCCTGGGTATTTGATACTGGTGTGGTTGCTCATATTTGTAACTCAAAACAGGAGCTGCGGAATAAGCGGAGACTGGCGAAGGACGAGGTGACGATGCGCGTCGGGAATGGTTCCAAGGTCGATGTGATCGCCGTCGGCACGCTACCTCTACATTTACCTACGGGATTAGTTTTAAATCTCAATAATTGTTATTTAGTGCCAGCTTTGAGCATGAACATTGTATCAGGATCTCATTTAATACGAGATGGCTACTCATTTAAATCCGAGAATAATGGTTGTTTTATTTATATGAGAGATATGTTTTATGGTCATGCCCCGCTCATCAATGGTTTTTTCTTATTTAATCTCGAATGTGATGTTACACATATTCATAGTGTGAGTACCAAAAGATGTAAGGTTGATAATGATAGTCCCACATACTTGTGGCACTGCCGCCTTGGTCACATTGGTGTCAAACGCATGAAGAAGCTCCATGCAGATGGACTTTTGGAGTCTCTTGATTATGAATCATTTGACACGTGCGAACCATGCCTCATGGGCAAAATGACCAAGACTCCGTTCTCCGGAACAATGGAGCGAGCAACCAACTTATTGGAAATCATACATACTAATGTGTGCGCTCCAATGAGTGTTCAGGCTCACGGTGGCTGTCGTTATGTTCTCACCCTCACTGATGACTTGAGTAGATATGGGTATGTCTACTTAATGAAACACAAGTCTGAGACCTTTGAAAAGTTCAAAGAATTTCAAAGTGAGGTTGAGAATCAACGTGACAGGAAAATCAAGTTCTTACGATCAGATCGTGGGGGAGAATATTTGAGTCATGGATTTGGCACGCACTTAAGGAAATGTGGAATAGTTTCACAACTCACGCCGCTTGGAACACCTCAGCGTAATGGTGTGTCCGAACATCGTAATCGCACTCTATTAGATATGGTGCGATCTATGATGTCTCTTACTGATCTACCGCTGTCATTTTGGGGCTATGCTTTAGAGACCGCCGCATTCACTTTAAATAGGGCTCCGTCGAAATCCATTGAGACGACACCGTATGAATTATGGTTTGGGAAGAAACCTAAGCTGTCGTTTCTAAAAGTTTGGGGATGCGATGCTCATGTGAAGAAACTTCAACCTGAAAAGCTCGAACCCAAATCGGAAAAATGCGTCTTCATAGGATACCCTAAAGAAACTATTGGGTATACCTTCTACCTCAGATCTGAAGGCAAGATCTTTTTTACCAAGAATGGATCCTTTCTAGAGAAAGAGTTTCTCTCGAAAGAAGTAAGTGGGAGGAAAGTAGAACTTGATGAAGTATTGCCTCTTGAACCGAAGAGTGGCGTAGCTCAGGAAAATGTTCCTGAGGTGCCTGCACCGACTAGAGAGGAAGTTAATGACGATGATCATGAAACTTCAGATTAAGTTGCTACTGAACTTCATAGGTCCACAAGGACACGTTCCGCACCAGAGTGGTACGGCAACCCTGTCCTGGAAATCATGTTGTTGGACAATGGTGAACCTTCGAACTATGAAGAAGCGATGGCGGGCCCAAATTCCGACAAATGGCTGGAAGCCATGAAATCTGAGATAGGATCCATGTATGAAAACGAAGTATGGACTTTGACTGACTTGCCCGATGATCGGCGAGCCATAGAAAATAAATGGATCTTTAAGAAGAAGACAGACGCGGATGGTAATGTGACCATCTATAAGGCTCGGCTTGTCGCTAAGGGTTATCGACAAGTTCAAGGGGTTGACTACGATGAGACTTTCTCACCCGTAGCGAAGCTGAAGTCCGTCCGAATCATGTTAGCAATTGCCGCATTCTATGATTATGAAATATGGCAAATGGACGTCAAAACGGCATTCCTTAATGGTTTCCTTAAGGAAGAATTGTATATGATGCAGCCGGAAGGTTTTGTCGATCCTAAGAATGCTGACAAGGTGTGCAAGCTCCAACGCTCAATCTATGGGCTGGTGCAAGCATCTCGGAGTTGGAACATTCGATTTGATGAGATGATCAAAGCGTTTGGGTTTACGCAGACTTATGGAGAAGCCTGTGTTTACAAGAAAGTGAGTGGGAGCTCTATAGCATTTCTCATATTATATGTGGATGACATACTATTGATGGGAAATGATATAGAATTCTTGGAGAGCATAAAGGCCTACTTGAACAAGTGTTTTTCAATGAAGGATCTTGGAGAAGCTGCTTATATATTAGGCATCAAGATCTATAGAGACAGATTGAGACGCCTCATTGGTCTTTCACAGAGTATGTACCTTGACAAGATATTGAAGAAATTCAATATGGATCAGTCCAAGAAGGGGTTCTTGCCTGTGTTGCAAGGTATGCGATTAAGCACGGCTCAATGCCCGACCACGACAGAAGATAGAGAAAAGATGAGTGTCGTCCCCTATGCCTCGGCCATAGGGTCTATTATGTATGCCATGCTGTGTACCAGACCTGATGTAAACCTTGCCGTAAGTTTGGTAGGAAGGTACCAAAGTAATCCCGGCATGAAACACTGGACAGCGGTCAAGAATATCCTGAAGTACCTGAAAAGGACTAAGGATATGTTTCTCGTTTATGGAGGTGACGAAGAGCTCGTCGTAAAGGGTTACGTCGATGCTAGCTTCGACACAGATCTGGATGACTCTAAGTCACAAACCGGATACGTGTATATTTTGAATGGTGGGGCAGTTAGCTGGTGCAGTTGCAAGCAAAGCGTCGTGGCGGGATCTACATGTGAAGCTGAGTACATGGAAGCCTCGGAGGCAGCACAAGAAGCAATCTGGGTGAAGGAGTTCATTATCGACCTAGGAGTTATTCCCAATGCATCGGGCCCGATGACTCTCTTCTGTGACAACACTGGAGCTATTGCCCTTGCCAAGGAGCCTAGGTTTCACAGGAAGACCAGGCATATCAAGTGTCGCTTCAACTCCCTTCATGAAAATGTTCAAAATGGAGACATAGATATTTGTAAAGTGCATACGGACCTGAATGTCACAGATCCGTTGACTAAACGTCTTCCTCGAGCAAAACATGATCAACACCAGAACTCTATGGGTGTTCGATTCATCATAGTGTAACTAGATTATTGACTCTGGTGCAAGTGGGAGACTGTTGGAAATATGCCCTAGAGGCAATAATAAAATCGTTATTATTATATTTCCTTGTTCATGATAATTGTCTATTGTTCATGCTATAATTGTATTATCCGGAAATCGTAATACATGTGTGGATACATAGACCACAACATGTCCTAGTGAGCCTCTAGTTGACTAGCTCGTTGATCAATAGATGGTTACGGTTTCCTAACCATGGACATTGGATGTCATTGATAACGGGATCACATCATTAGGAGAATGATGTGATGGACAAGACCCAATCCTAAGCACAACACAAGATCGTGTAGTTCATCTGCTAGAGCTTTTCTAAATGTCAAGTATCATTTCCTTAGACCATGAGATTGTGCAAATCCCGGATACCGTAGGAGTGCTTTGGGTGTACCAAACGTCACAACGTAACTGGGTGGCTATAAAGGTGCACTACAGGTATCTCCGAAAGTGTCTGTTGGGTTGGCATGAATCAAGACTAGGATTTGTCACTCTGTATGACGGAGAGGTATCTATGGGCCCACTTGGTAATGCATCATCATAATGAGCTCAGTGTGACTAAGTAGTTGGTCACGGGATCATGCATTACGGAACGAGTAAAGTGACTTGCCGGTAACGAGATTGAACGAGGTATTGGGATACCGACGATCGAATCTCGGGCAAGTAACGTACCGATTGACAAAGGGAATTGTATACGGGATTGCTTGAATCCTCGACATCGTGGTTCATCCGATGAGATCATCGTGGAACATGTGGGAGCCAACATGGGTATCCAGATCCCGCTGTTAGTTATTGGCCGGAGAGTTGTCTCGGTCATGTCTGCATGGTTCCCGAACCCGTAGGGTCTACACACTTAAGGTCCGATGATGCTAGGGTTATTAGGAAGACTTGTATGTGATTACCGAATGTTGTTCGGAGTCCCGGATGAGATCCCGGACATCACGAGGAGTTCCGGAATGGTCCGGAGGTGAAGATTTATATGTAGGAAGTTGTCATACGGTCACCGGAAAGGTTCGGGGGCATATCGGTATTGTACTGGGGCCACCGGAGGGGTTCCAGGGGTCCATCGGGAGGGGCCACCTCTCTCGGAGGGCCTAATGGGCCTTAGAGGAAAGGGAACCAGCCCTACATGGGCTGGGCGCATCCCCCCTTGGGCCCATGCGCCTAGGGTTGGGGGGGAAACCCTAAGGGGGGCGCCCCCCCTTGCTTGGGGGGCAAGCCCCCTCCCCTTGGCC
>NC_041392.1:457218739-457230944 GCF_002162155.2 Triticum dicoccoides | reverse complement strand
AATAGAGGGGCAAGGGGAGGGCTGCACACCACATCCAAGGCGCAGCCCCTCCCCTCCCCAACACCTCTCCTCCTCCGCAAGAGCTTGGCGAAGCCCTGCCAAAGTACTGCTGCTCCACCACCACCACACCGTCGTGCTGCTGTTGGAGCCCTCTTCCTCAACCTCTCCCTCCTCCTTGCTGGATCAAGGATCGAGAGACGTCCTCGCTTTGTACGTGTGTTGAACGCGGAGGTGCCGTCCGTTCGGCACTGGGATCATCGGTGATTTGGATCACGACGAGTACGACTCCATCAACCCCATTCTCTTGAACGCTTCCGCTCGCGATCTGCAAGGGTATGTAGATGTACTCCTCTCCCCCTCGTTGCTAGATGACTCCGTAGATTGATCTTGGTGATGCGTAGAAATTTTTAAATTTCTGCTACGATCCCCAACAGGAGTAATCTGGGGGAGCATATTTGATACGTATCCAACATTTCTATAAATTTTTATTGTTCCTTGCTATTATATTATCAACCTTGGATGTTTTATATGCTATTTTATATGATTTTTGGGACTAACCTATTAACCTAGAGCCCAGTGCCAGTTTCTGTTTTTCCGTTGTTTCAGTGTTTCGCAGAAAAGGAATATGAAACGGAGTCCAAACAGAATGAATTCTTCGAAAAAGTTATTTTTGGAAAAAAAAACAATACAGTAGACTTGGAGTGCACGTTAGGGGATCAACGAGGACAACACGAGGTAGGGGGCGCGCCCTCCACCCTCGTGGGCCCCTCGTGGCCCCCTGATGTATTTCTTCCGCCTATATATATCCATGTACCCTAAAAACTTTGGGGAGCACAATAGATCGGGAGTTCCGCCGCCAGAAGCCTCTGTAGCCACCGAAAACCAATCTAGACCTGTTCCGACACCCTACCGGAGGGGGCAATCCCTCTTTAGTGGCCATCTTCATCATCCCAGTGCTCTCCATGACGAGGAGGGAGTAGTTCTCCCTCGGGGCTGAGCGTATGTACCAGTAGCTATGTGTTTGATCTTTCTCTCTCATGTTCTTGAGGTGATACGATCTTGATGTATCGTGAGCTTTGCTATTATATTTGGATCCTATGATGTTTCTCCCCCTCTTCTCTCTTCTAATGAATTGAGTTTTCCCTTTGAAGTTATCTTATCAGATTGAGTCTTTAAGGATTTGAGAACACTTGATGTATGTCTTGCGTGGGATAACCGTGGTGACAATGGGTTATTTTATTGATTCACTTGATGTATGTTTTGGTGATCAACTTGCGGGTTCCGCCCATGAACCTATGCATAGGGGTTGGCACACGTTTTCGTATTGACTCTCCGGTAGAAACTTTGGGGCACTCTTTGAGGTCCAATGTGTTGGTTGAATAGATGAATCTGAGATTGTGTGATGCATATCGTATAATCATACCCACGGATACTTGAGGTAACATTGGAGTATCTAAGTGACATTAGGGTTTTGGTTGATTTGTGTCTTAAGGTGTTATTCTAGTACGAACTCTAGGGCTGTTTGTGACACTTATAGGAATAGCCCAATGGATTGATTGGAAAGAATAACTTTGAGGTGGTTTCGTACCCTACCATAATCTCTTTGTTTGTTCTCCGCTATTAGTGACTTTGGAATGACTCTTTGTTGCATGTTGAGGGATAGTTATGTGATCCAATTATGTTATTATTGTTGAGAGAACTTGCACTAGTGAAAGTATGAACCCTAGGCCTTGTTTCAACACATTGCAATACCGTTTGTGCTCACTTTTATCATTAGTTACCTTGCTGTTTTTATATTTTCAGATTACAAAAATCTTTATCTACCATCCATATACCACTTGTATCACCATCTCTTCGCCAAACTAGTGCACCTATACAATTTACCATTGTATTGGGTGTGTTGGGGACACAAGAGACTCTTTGTTATTTGGTTGCAAGGTTGCTTGAGAGAGACCATCTTCATCCTACGCCTCCTACGGATTGATAAATCTTAGGTCATCCAATTGGGGGAAATTTGCTACTGTCCTACAAACCTCTGCACTTGGAGGCCCAACAACGTCTACAAGAAGAAGGTTGTGTAGTAGACATCAAGCTCTTTTCTGGCGCCGTTGCCGGGGAGGTTAGCGCTCTAAGGTATATCTTTAGATCTTGCAATCGAATCTTTTTGTTTCTTGTTTTAGTACTAGTTTAGTTTATAAAAGAAAGCTAGAAAAATGGAATTGAGTTTGCCTCATACGCTTCATCTTTTTAATATCTGTCGTGAGTATGATGGAAAGGAAAATTGTGCCAAAGTGTTAGAAGAAGAATGCATTAAAATGTTTGGCACTAAATATTTGAATGATGAGCATGATTGTAATGTTGTTAGTATGAATTCCTTGAATATCCATGAATGCAAAGCCACAAGCTTGGGGAAGCTATGTTTGATGAAGATGATATTTTTGTCCCCCAAGTTTTGATGAGCAAATTTATTATGATGAAAGCATGCCTCCTATTTATGTAGATTATATTGATGAAACTGGATTTGGAGAGGTCGTGACTTTATTTTGTGATGAATCCACTATTTCGGAAGAGGTTCCGATTGATTATGAGAACAAAGTTGCTATCTATGATGATTATTGTGATGACTTGTATGCTATAAAGAATAATGATATCCATGAAACTTGTCATCATGATTTTAGTTTTCAATTGGATTATGCCTCGCATGATAATTATTTTGCTTGTGTGGAGAGTAATGAAATTTCTATGCTTGTAGATCATGAAAATAATGCTTTAGGTGATGGTTATATTGTTGAATTCATTCATGATGCTACTGAAAATTATTATGAGGGAGGAACATATGCTTGTAGGAATTGCAATAATATCAAGTTTCCCCTCTATGTGCTTAAAATTTTGGAGTTATGCTTGTTTTGCCTCCCTATGCTAGTTGATTATTGCTCCCATAAATTGTTTGCTCACAAAATGCCTGTGCATAGGAAGAGGGTTAGACTTAAATTTGCTAGTCATATTCTTCATGATGCTCTCTTTATGTTTCAATTCTTATCTTTTATGTGAGTATCGTTGAAATCATCATGCCTAGCTAGGGGCGTTAAACGATAGCGCTTGTTGGGAGGCAACCCAACTTCATTTTTTTTCCCTGCTTTTTGCTACTGTTTAGTAATAAATAATTTATCTAGTCTCTGTTATGATTGAGTTTTTATGTTTTAATTAGTGTTTTTGCCAAGTAGAACCATTGGGAAGACTTGGGGAAAGTCTTGTTGATCTTGCTGTAAAAAACAGAAACTTTAGCGCTCACGACAATTGCTTCCATTTTTTATTGGAGAGTGATATTTAGTTAATTCTTTTTGAAGATGATTAATATATAAATTCCTCAGGTCCAGCAATTTATTTTAGAATTTTTGGGGTGCCAGAAGTTTGCGTTAGTTACAGATTACTACAGACTGTTCTGTTTTTGACAGATTCTGTTTTTCGTGTGTTGTTTGTTTATTTTGATGAATCTATGGCTAGTAAAATAGTTTATAAACCATAGAGAAGTTGGAATACAGTAGGTTTAACACCAATATAAATAAAGAATGAGTTCATTACAGTACCTTGAAGTGGTGTTTTTGTTTTCTTTCGCTAATGGAGTTCACGAGATTTTCTACTTTAAGTTTTGTGTTGTGAAGTTTTCAAGTTTTAGGTAAAAGATTCGATGGATTATGGAATAAGGAGTGGCAAGAGCCTAAGCTTGGGGATGCCCAAGGCACCCCAAGGCAATATTCAAGGACAGCCAAAAGCCTAAGGTTGGGGATGCCCCGGAAGGCATCCCCTCTTTCGTCTTCGTTCATCGGTAACTTTACTTGGAGCTATATTTTTATTTACCACATGATATGTGTTTTGCTTGGAGCATAATTTTATTTTATTTAGTTTTGCTTGCTGTTTGAATAAAATACCAAGATCTGAAATTATTAAATGTTAGAGATTCTTGCTACGTCTTGAGCTTGTGTTGGTTTTCCCCGAAGAGGAAGGGATGATGCAGCAGAGTAGCGTAAGTATGTCCCTCAGTTTTTGAGAATCAAGGTATCAATCCAGTAGGAGCCCACGCTCAAATCCCTCGTACCTGCACAAAGCGATAGCTACTCGCAACCAACGGGATTAGGGGTTGTCAAGCCCTTCACGGTCACTTATGAGAGTGAGATCTGATAGATAGAATATTTTTGGTATTTTTGATATAAAGATGCAAAGTAAAAAGTAAAGGCAAAGTAAATAGCAAAACAATATAAAAGTGATGGAGATTGATATGATGAGAATAGACCTGGGGGCCATAGGTTTCACTAGTGGCTTCTCTCAAGAGCATAAGTATTCTACGGTGAGTGAACAAATTACTGTTGAGCAATTGATAGAATTGAGAATAATTATGGGAATATCTAGGCATGATAATGTATATAGGCATCACGTCCGTGACAAGTAGATCGAAACGATTCTGCATCTACTACTATTACTCCACTCATCGACCGCTATCCAGCATGCATCTAGAGTATTAAGTTAAAAACAGAGTAACGCCTTAAGCAAGATGACATGATGTAGAGAGATAAATTCATGCAATATGAAATAAACCCCATCTTGTTATCCTCGATGGCAACGATACAATATGTGCCTTGTTGCCCCTTCTGTCACTGGGTAAGGACACCGCAAGATCGAACCCAAAGCTAAGCACTTCTCCCATGGCAAGAACTACCAATCTAGTTGGCCAAACCAAATGGATAATTCGAAGAGACTTGCAAAGATAACCAATCATGCATAAAAGAATTCAGAGAAGATTCAAATATTATTCATAGATAGACTTGATCATAAACCCACAATTCATCGGTCTCAACAAACACACCGCAGAAAGAGGATTACATCGAATAGATCTCCACAAGAGAGGGGGAGAACTTTGTATTGAGATTCAAAGAGAGAGAAGAAGCCATCTAGCTACTAACTATGGACCTGAAGGTCTGAGGTAAACTACTCACACTTCATCGGAAGGGGCTAGGATGATGTAGAAGCCCTCTGTGATGACGGCCCTCTTTCGGCGGAGCTCCGGAACAGGCCCCAAGATGGGATCTCGTGGATACAGAAAGTTGCGGCGGTGGAATTAGGTTTTTGCCTCCTGTTCTGATTGTTTGGGGGTACGTGTGTATATATAGGAGGAAGGAGTACGTTGGTGGAGCACCGAGGGGCCCACGAGGCAGGGGGCGCACCCTAGGGGGGGCACCCCCACCCTCGTGACCACTTCTTTGATCCCTTGTAGTAGGGTCCAAGTCTCCTGGATCACGTTCGGTGAGAAAATCACGTTTCCAAAGATTTTATTCCGTTTGGACTCCATTTGATATTCTGTTTATCCGAAACACTGAAATAGGCAAAAAAACAGCAATTCTGGGCTGGCCTCCGGTTAATAGGTTAGTCCCCAAAATAATATAAAAGTGGAAAATAAAGCCCAATATAGTCCAAAACAGTAGATAATATAGCATGGAGTAATCAAAAATTATAGATACGTTGGAGACGTATCAGGCATCCCCAAGCTTAATTCCTGCTCGTCCTCGAGTAGGTAAATGATAAAAAGAGAATTTTTGATGCGGAGTGCTACTTGGCATAATTTCAATGCAAATCTTCTTAATTGTGGTATGAATATTCAGATTAGAAAGATTCAAGACAAAAGTTTATATTGACATAGAAAATAATAATACTTCAAGCATACTAACAAAGCAATTATGTCTTCTCAAAATAACATGGCCAAAGAAAGTGATCCCTACAAAATCATATAGTCTGGCTATGCTCCATCTTCCCCACACAAAGTATTTAAATCATGCACAACCCCGATGACAAGCCAAGCAATTGTTTCATACTCCAAAAATAATATAAAAGTGGAAAATAAAGCCCAATATAGTCCAAAACAGTAGATAATATAGCATGGAGCAATCAAAAATTATAGATACGTTGGAGACGTATCAGTTCTTCATATAGTTGCATAATTATTTGACTACTCATTGATCTTCACTTATATCTTTTTAGAGCACAGTGGTGGTTTCATTTTATAGAAATAGATGAACTCTAATGCGTCACTTATATTATTTTGAGAGTCCTAAACAGCATGGTAACTTGCTTTGGTTATGAATTTAGTCCTAATATGATGGGCATCCAAGAGGGATATAATAAAAACTTTCGTATAAAGTGCATTGAATACTATGAGAAGTTCGATACTTGATGATTGTTTTGAGATATGGAGATGGTGATATTAGAGTCATGCTAGTTGAGTAGTTGTGAATTTGAGAAATACTTGTGTTGAAGTTTGTGATTCCCATAGCATCTACGTATGGTGAACTGTTATGTGATGAAGTCGGAGCATGATTTATTTATTGATTGTCTTCCTTATGAGTGGCGGTCGGGGACGAGCGATGGTCTTTTCCTACCAATCTATCCCCCCTAGGAGCATGCGCGTAATACTTTGTTTCGATAACTAATAATTTTTTGCAATAAGTATGTGAGTTCTTTATGACTAATGTTGAGTCCATGGATTATACGCACTCTCACCCTTCCACCATTGCTAGCCTCTCTAGTACCGTGCAACTTCCGCCGGTACCTTAAACCCACCATATACCCTCCTCAAAACAGCCACCATATATACCTATTGTGGCATTTCCATAGCCATTCCGAGATATATTGCCATGCAACTTTCCACCGTTCTGTTTATTATGACACGCTCCATCATTTTCATATTGGTATGCATGATCATGTAGTTGACATTGTATTTGTGGCAAAGCCACCGTTCATAATTCTTTCATACATGTCACTCATGAGTCATTGCACATCCCGGTACACCGCCGGAGGCATTCATATAGAGTCATATTTTGTTCGAAGAATCGAGTTGTAATTCTTGAGTTGTAAGTAAATAAAAGTGTGATGATCATCATTATTAGAGCATTGTCCCAGTGAATAAAGGATGATGGAGACTATGATTCCCCCACAAGTCGGGATGAGACTCCGGACGAAAATAAATAAATAAAATAGGCCAAAGAAGCCCAAATAAAAAAAGAAGATAAAAGAGGCCATAAAAAAGGAGAAGGCCCAAATAAAAAAATGAAAAATGAAAAAATGAGAGAAAAAGAGAGAAGGGGCAATGCAACTATCCTTTTACCACACTTGTGCTTCAAAGTAGCACCATGATCTTCATAATATAGAGTCTCCTATGTTGTCACTTTCATATACTAGTGGGAATTTTTCATTATAGAACTTGGCTTGTATATTCATATGATGGGCTTCCTCAAAATGCCCTAGGTCTTCATGAGCAAGCAAGTTGGATGCACACCCACTTAGTTTCTTTTGTTGAGCTTTCATACATTTATAGCTCTAGTGCATCCGTTGCATGGCAATCCCTACTCACTCACATTGATATCTATTAATGGGCATCACCATAGCCCGTTGATACACCTAGTTGATGTGAGACTATCTTCTCCTTTTTTGTCTTCTCCACAACCACCATTCTATTCCACCTATAGTGCTATGTCCATGGCTCGCGCTCATGTATTGCGTGAACATTGAAAAAGTTTGAGAACATCAAAAGTATGAAACAATTGCTTGGCTTGTCATCGGGGTTGTGCATGATTTAAATATTTTGTGTGGTGAAGATGGAGCATAGCCAGACTATATGATTTTGTAGGGATAGCTTTCTTTGGCCATGTTATTTTGAGAAGACACGATTACTTTGTTAGTATGCTTGAAGTATTATTATTTTTATGTCAATATTAAACTTTTGTCTTGAATCTTATGGATCTGAATATTCTTGCCACAATAAAGATAACTACATGGATAAATATGTTAGGTAGCATTCGACATCAAAAATTCTGTTTTTATCATTTACCTACTCGAGGACGAGCAGGAATTAAGCTTAGGGATGCTGATACGTCTCCAACGTATCTATAATTTTTGATTGTTCCATGCTATTATATTATCAACCTTCGATGTTTTATATGCATTTATATGCTATTTTATATGATTATTGGGACTAACCTATTAACCCAGTGCCAGTTTCTGTTTTCCCCTTGTTTCAGTGTTTCGCAGAAAAGGAATATCAAACGGAGTCCAAACAGAATGAAACCTTCGGAAAAGTTATTTTTGGAAAGAAAGCAATACATGAGACTTGGAGTGCACGTCAGGGGGTCAACGAGGAGAGCACGAGGTAGGGGGCGCACCCACCCCCTGGGCGCGCCCTCCACCCTCATGGGCCCCTCGTGGCCCCCCTGATGTATTTCTTCCGCCTATATATATCCATATACCCTAAAAACTTCAGGGAGCACAATAGATCGGGAGTTCCGCCGCCAGAAGCCTCTGTAGCCACCGAAAACCAATCTACACCCGCTCCGGCACCCTGCCGGAGGGGGCAATCCCTCTCTAGTGGCCATCTTCATCATCCCGGTGCTCTCCATGACGAGGAGGGAGTAGTTCTCCCTCGGGGCTGAGGGTATGTACCAGTAGCTATGTGTTTGATCTTTCTCTCTCGTGTTCTTGAGGTGATACGATCTTGATGTATCGCGAGCTTTGCTATTATATTTGGATCCTATGATGTTTCTCCCCCTCTACTCTCTTGTAATGAATTGAGTTTTCCCTTTGAAGTTATCTTATTGGATTGAGTCTTTAAGGATTTGAGAACACTTGATATATGTCTTGCGTGGGATAACTGTGGTGACAATGGGTTATTCTATTGATTCACTTGATTATGTTTTGGTGATCAACTTGCGGGTTCCGCCCATAAACTTATGCATAGGGGTTGGCACACGTTTTCGTCTTGACTCTCCGATAGAAACTTTGGGGCACTCTTTGAGGTCCTATGTGTTAGTTGAATAGATGAATCTGAGATTGTGTGATGAATACCGTATAATCATACCCATGGATACTTGAGGTGACATTGGAGTATCTAGGTGACATTAGGGTTTTGGTTGATTTGTGTCTTAAGATGTTATTCTAGTACGAACTCTAGGGCTGTTTGTGACACTTATAGGAATAGCCCAACAGATTGATTGGAAAGAATAACTTTGAGGTGGTTTCGTACCCTACCATAATCTCTTCATTTGTTCTCCGCTATTAGTGACTTTGAGTGACTCTTTGTTGCATGTTGCGGGATAGTTATGTGATCCAATTATGTTATTATTGTTGAGAGAACTTGCACTAGTGAAAGTATGAACCCTAGGCCTTGTTTCAACACATTGCAATACCGTTTGTGCTCACTTTTATCATTAGTTACCTTGCTGTTTTTATATTTTCAGATTACAAAAACCTTTATCTACCATCCATATACCACTTGTATCACCATCTCTTCGCCGAACTAGTGCACCTATACAATTTACCATTGTATTGGGTGTGTTGGGGACACAAAAGACTCATTGTTATTTGGTTGCAAGGTTGCTTGAGCGAGACCATCTTCATCCTACGCCTCCTACAGATTGATAAACCTTAGGTCATGCACTTGAGGGAAATTTGCAACTGTCCTACAAACCTCTGCACTTGGAGGCCCAACAACGTCTACAAGAAGAAGGTTGTGTAGTAGCCATCAATATTGTATGACCTATACAACACATGTTGTTAGCTCTATAAAGGATGAATGAGTAAACATGGATCTTGTGATACAGGTCCTTGTAAAATCTATTGCCTCTTGGAAATGAAAGACCATAGAATTAATTTGCCTCTTGGCAATGACAGAGCAACAACAGCCCCATAAGAAAAAGTGCCAGTACCTGAGACACTGATGGTCTCAAGGAATGATAAAATCATATACTTCTGATTACTATGAAGTCTATGTTAGTGAAATTCAAATGGGAGTTGATCCCACCTCATTTAAAGTCCATGTTAGTGCAAAGAGAATGAATAAATTACAATGAGCGTTAGTAGGACATCATGACCGGCATCATGATCTGAGTTATATCAGATGAGAGTAAAGAACACAAGGGATACTGCTTCAAGAAGTTTTTTATGGACTAGAGAAAGTTTCTAGACAGTGGCATTTAAAGTTAAAAGAATCAGATGTTATTTTGGGTTAAACAAAATGAGAGGAAAATTGTGTTCATGCAAATTCATAGAATAGGAAATTCATTCTAATCCCGTGCATGTGGATGACGTCCTAATTGTTAGTGGTCATGTCAATCTACTGCAGGAGGAGAAAAGAAGTTCTTGTCCTCAAAGTTCAAAAGAATGTTCTCGGTAGAGTGTCTCTTGTTATAATTATCGAGATTCGCCAAGAAAAGAATAAAAGGGGGTATTAGGAATGTCGCATGGACATGCTCAGAAATGTCTCTAAAATATGCATGCAAGAAAACCTACGCCTATTCTTATAGTTAAGGGTAATAGAACCGGAAACTATGGTGTTCCAAAAGTTGATGAGAAAAGATTGAAAACGGATATGGCGCCATATGATTCAGCTATTGGAAGCTCAATATATTACCCTGACATAGTTCACGTATCCGGGTTGTTTTGGCAATTGTCGGTGTCAAAACCGGCGGATCTCGGGTAGGGGGTCCCAAACTGTGCGTCTAAGGCGGATGGTAACAGGAGGCGGGGGACACGATGTTTACCCAGGTTCGGGCCCTCTTGATGGAGGTAATACCCTACGTCCTGCTTGATTGATCTTGATGATATGAGTATTACAAGAGTTGATCTACCACGAGATCGTAGAGGCTAAACCCTAGAAGCTAGCCTATGGTATGATTGTTGTTGTCCTACGGACTAAACCCTCTGGTTTATATAGACACCGGAGGGGGCTAGGGTTACACAGAGTCGGTTACAAGGGAGGAGATCTACATATCCGTATTCCCAAGCTTGCCTTCCACGCCAAGGAAAGTCCCATCCGGACACGGGACGAAGTCTTCAATCTTGTATCTTCATAGTCCAACAGTTCAGCCAAAGGATATAGTCCGGCTGTCCGGAGACCCCCTAATCCAGGACTTCCTCAGTAGCCCCTGAACCAGGCTTCAATGACAATGAGTCCGGCGCACAGATTTGTCTTTGGCATTGCAAGGCGGGTTCTTCCTCCGAATACTCCATAGAAGATTTTGAACACAAGGATAGTGTCCGACTCTGCAAAACAAGTTCCACATACTACCGTAGAGAGAATAATATTTCCACAAATGTAATATGCTGACACGTTTAGCAACATGACATCACGCCATGGCCCGGTCATTATTCGAACCATTTTTCTCAACCAGCACTGCACATATCGTGAGGCGGTTTTCTTGACACGTCTTGTCGAAGCAGAGATCGTGTCCCCCTTATTACGGGATTCTCATCAATACGGACGTGGGTAACTCAATCGTGCCCGTTGTTATGACTCCTCAATTTTAGGCAAGTCCCAAACGACCACGAGGAGGACGCTTGACATTCACCCTCTTTATAAAGAGGCCAAGGCCTGTCCTTTTTTCCTTCTCGTACTCAATCGAATCCTTCCCCCGCCTCGAGTTCCAACACCCAAGGCTCAGGTCGGGCACTTCGGACCTTCAACCATGTCCGGATCCAACCTTCAAGGTCGGTGGATGCCTTCCACTATCATAGAGGAAGACATCAAGAAGCTGAGAGAGGCCAGGTATTTGACCCTCGAAATCTCGCACAGGCTGCCTGCTCGAGGGTAGGTCATTCCCACTCCCGAACCCGGCGAGAGCGTTGTATTCATATCTCACTTCCTCCGAGGGCTAGGCCTCGCTCTAGATCCCTCTGTTAGGGGGCTCATGTTCTATTATGGGCTGGATTTCCATGACCTGGCCCCGGATTCCCTCCTTCACATCTCATCGTTCATCGTCGTGTGTGAAGCCTTTCCCCGCATTACCCCACACTTCGGCCTGTGGCTTGATACTTCTCCGTAGTATCTATAATTTTTGATTGTTCCATGCCAATATTATTCAACTTTCATATACTTTTTGGCAACTTTTTATATTATTTTTGGGACTAACATATTGATCCAGTGCCCAGTGCCAGTTCCTGTCTGTTGCATGTTTTTGGTTTCGCAGAATATCCATATCAAACAAAGTCCAAACGGGATAAAAACGGACGGAGCCTATTTTTGGAAAATATGGAAAATTCGGAAGGAAAATCAACGCGAACCAGTGCCCGAGGTGGTCACGAGGCAGGGGGGCGTGCCCCCTACCCTCGTGAGCCCACCGTAAGGCGGTTGACGCTCTTCTTTTGCCGCAAGAAAGCTAATATTTGG
>NC_041392.1:457157209-457218131 GCF_002162155.2 Triticum dicoccoides | reverse complement strand
TATATATATACGAAACGGTGAAACAGAGCCAAAAGAGAACGCAGAAACAGAGAGAAACAGAGAGATAGATCCAATCTCGGAGGGGCTCTCGCCCCTCCCACGCCATGGGAGCCAAGGACCAGAGGGGAAACCCTTCTCCCATCTAGGGAGGAGGTCAAGGAAGAAGAAGAAGAAGAAGGGGGCCCCTCTCCCCCTTGCTTTCGGTGGCGCCGGAGTGCCACCGGGGGCCATCATCATCACCGCCATCTTCACCAACAACTTCACCACCATCATCACCAACTCTTCCCCCTCTATGCAGCGGTGTAACCTCTCTCTTACCCGCTATAATCTCTACTTAAACATGGTGCTCAATGCTATATATTATTTTCCAATGATGTATGGCTATCCTATGATGTTTGAGTAGATCTGTTTTGTCCTAATGGCTATTTGATGATCGTGATTGGTTTGAATTGTATGTTTTATTATTGGTGTTGTCCTATGGTGCTCTCCGTGTCGCGCAAGCGTGAGGGATTCCAGTTGTAGGGTTTGCAATATGCTTATGATTTGCTTATGGTGGGTGGCGTGAGTGATAGAAGCACAGACCCGAGTAAGTAGGTTGTTTGCGTATGGGATAAAGGGGACTTGATACTTTAATGCTATTGTTGGGTTTTACCTTAATGAATCTTTAGTAGTTGCGGATGCTTGTTAGAGTTACAATCATAAGTGCATATGATCCAAGTAGAGAAAGTATGTTAGCTTATGCCTCTCCCTCAAATAAAATTGCAATAATGATTACCGATCTAGTTATCGATTGCCTAGGGACAAATAACTTTCTTGTTGACAAAAGCTCTCTACTAAAACTAATTTAGTTGTGTATTTATCTAAACAACCCCTAGCTTTTATTTTCGTGTTCTTTACTTTCTTGCAAGCTTATCCAAAACCCCCTACAAAGTACTTCTAGTTTCATACTTGTTCTAGGTAAAGCGAACATCAAGCGTGCGTAGAGTTGTATTGGTCGTCGATAGAACTTTAGGGAATATTTGTTCTACCTTTAGCTCCTCGTTGGGTTCGACACTCTTACTTATCGAAAACTGTTGCGATCCCCTATACTTGTGGGTTATCATGGCTCAAGACTTCCAATGTGAAGCCGAAGATGATCGAGGGGCGACACGCAGAGTGCGGAGGTGCCGTAATAAGCAAAAGTGATGATGTTCCATGGCCAGAGGGTTCCTTCCCAGAGGTGTCCGGTTTATGGCAATGAGAGTGGTTTTATATCACAGCTCCCCGAAGTACCAAGTGGGTAGCCGCCCCTGCCTTTCGCTCGGGCCCCCCACCACAACTGACGCCATGGATCAACAAGGGGCTGAACTAGGGGACAGTAAATGATGTGTCGATATTGCAGAGTCGCATCCGAGATCTCCTTGAGAGAGATGTCAGCCTGGTCACGGTAATGCAAGTCATGCTAGTTCGTCGAGTCCCGCCTTGCAAACATCGACCCCTTCGTATGTGGGAATTCAACCCGAAAGGACCGCGAACTATTCAGCACTTCCTCGGCATGACGCTCGAAGAGATGTACAAATTGTTCTTCGGACCACAAATAAAGTGTCCGGACACCACTGAGGATGCGGGTTTGAGCTGTAATCGCCCAGATACCCAAGTAAGTATTCCCGTGGCCGAACACGCTATCTTTTTATTTATCATAATATCATTCTGAAAAGTCGCTCGTTGACCAGGACTGGGTAACAAAGGCGAAGATGATCAGGTGTTCGGCCCCCCCTTCCCGAAGGCTCAGCAAACCCAGTACTAGCCAGAATGCTTGAGCCGGTGCCTTATTAGGCGCCCTCAGGGGAAGGTAAAGGGGGGAACAAAGAGGCTGAAAGCAGGCCTCACTCGTTATTCATCCAAACCGGGGGAATTAGCGCCTCCGCGAAGGAGGATAACCAGGGAAAATAATCTGAAATTCCCTCTCCCCAAGGAAGGAAGAGGACCACCTCTGAAGATCCGGAAACAAAGGTTTCCAAACGGGGGAAGAAATCTTCGCCATAGGGTCCTGCCTCGGAGGGTACTCTTGCCGCATAGCGCCCGTAAGGGGATCAGCCCTCTACCGAGATGTAAGTACACAAAAAGTAAAAAATATCCTACATTACTTCTGAAGACAATAACCGAAGCATATATCTTGTAGTTCGGATCGTAGCCCTTCTCGACAGAGTTCTTCTTCGGAGGATCTTCTCCCGGAGATGATGGGGAGCGAAACACCTCCCCATGCCACCCCGCCTCATGAAGCGGGCGACCCTGAAGTGTCATCGCGGAGGGTTTCTCTTGATCCGCCAAGGCGAGAGGGTAATCCTTTGGCAACCCGAAGTCTTCAGTATCCAGCTCCTAAAGAGAGAAACAGAAAGAGTCCGAAACTGTCCGGTGTGCGATCGGGTGCACTGAAGGATCTTCTGGAGCAAGCGGCCATCTCAGAAGCGCATCGCACGCTAATGGGTACGGTGATTGAGAGGATTTCATCCGCCGAAAGCGGGTTGCATGAAGCTTTTATGAGTCTGCTGAAAGGCTTTAAGGTACGTTAAATAGTGAATGTTTTTGACAGTACCGCACATGTTAGGTGTGCACTGTGCAGATAGTAGCCCCTGAGACTATGGTTGCCGTCGAGAATGGCGGCAAACAGAGGATCATAGTCCCTGGTAATAATCAGGTTGCCTTCATGTGCAGGTGGCTGAAGGTCCGTTGGCTAGCCGGACTGATGAGTTTGCGGAGCTGAAGCGGCAATTTGATGCGGCAGACGCCGACATCGTGCTTGTCAATAAGCGGCTCGACGAGGCATAGGGTATGTGATTTCTCCATTGATCAACACATAGTAAGAGGAGCATGATGCCAGTATCTTTAATATGTTGTGACTACAGATGGAGTTGCCGCCATGGAGACCCTTCGGGCGGAACTTGCCCGAGCCAAGGATCAAGCCAGCAATAGTGATGTGGCCGCTCTAAGGGTGGTCGAAGAGCTGAGGGCCGAACAGGCTGCGCATTGCCAAAGCAAGGAAGAAATAGCCAAGATGGTCGTTGAGTTGAAAGATGCCACCGACCGTTACCAGCTTCTTGAAAAAGAAAGCCGAGCGAAGGCGATGGACCTGGAGAAGGCCATGGTAGCAGCCAAGGAAGCACGCTCCAAAATCAGAGCGGCAAAGGAGGAGCTGCATCAAGCTGGAGATATCGCGGCTGGGAAGCCCTTTTTGTTGTGGACGAAGTTCGGGGATCCGATGTATGCCCCTCTTGATCAACTATGGAGTTCTGCAGATGCGTACATGGATTTGGAACCAAGTGTTGCTGATGCGGCCGAGTACTTCAAGGATCAAAAAGATTGTGAAGTGGAAAAGTTGTTCTGGTCACAGTTCCATGTTCCAGTGCGTCCGCTGCTGTTGAATGAGCAAATGGCCGAGTGGGCCGAGCTCCATAGGTTGTCCAGGCTTGCCATGAGGTCTGTTGTGGATCATCTGTGGCCGGAAGGGCCAAGGCCGAATAGTTATTTTAGTTTAGTGCAACAGTTCCTTGGTGCTGTGCCGCACATCGACGCTATGAAGAGGTCGGCGTGCATAGAGGGTGCGCGTATGGCACTTGCCCGTGTCAAGACATACTGGGAAGATATGGAGGCCACCGCTATTGCAACCCAAATTTCGGCCGTAGGTCGGGTATCTCCCGAGCACTACTTTGAAGAAGTCCTTGAAGGCGCTTGTTCAATAGAGGCGCAGTGCTCGAAGAATATTATGTTCTAGTGACATGTATTCCCATTGTAAAAACAATGTTTTATTGAATTATAAAGGCTGTGTTTATACTTTTGCCTGAAAGTATTATGATGCCTCTTGTGCGGCTGTTTATGTATATATGTATATAACCTGAAAGTTTGCAGTCATCGGCTTCAGACCCCACGCATATAATGCGGGGGTGTTTGCAAAAAATGTGTATTCACACTTGATCCAACATCTTGGTCCATTAAGGAGGTGGTAGCGCAGCGAACGAGGCAATTGGACTATATTTCTTTAACACTTTCACTTAGCCACATGAGTTTGATGGTGGGACTACTATATAGCCCTTGGTACCTCTGCACTTGCTCGAATACGGTGCGCGTACGTACATGACCGGGAAACGGCCCTTCGTTAAGCGGAGGAATCCGAAGATTCCGCTAAGTCATCGAGTGGTTGACCAATCTCGCGCTTTATCATGACAGTCAGTTTTCGGATTTCTCTACTGAGGTGCTCATCCGGATGAACCAGGGCACAATCGCAGTAGTTCTCCTGGTGCCGCCTTAGCTGATAGAGCGGAACGTAAGGTAGCAAAACACGGGAGCCGGGCAAACCCAACATTTGACCAAATACATGATTCGGAGCTGATGCATATAAGGCCAAACTCGCGACACCGAACACTCCCTAAGGTATTCGGTCTTTATAACATATGTCGGGCTGAACAATGCCCTTTAATAATAAACCCCGAGTGTCTAGGTACGTGCAATATTCTGACATGGCGAAATGCCAATAACGTCAGCATCCTTCTCGGTTGTATTGAGTATCCGGAGGATGTGAACAACAAGAGACAGTAAAAAAGGTTTACGCAGGGTCTTAATCTGAAAAGAAACCTTTGAGCGGGTCCCTGCTGCACGTCTGCGCCTGTATCTCCGTTGTGCCGTGTCCTGGACGGGTGTAGCACGATTGTCATCTGTAAAAGAGAAGAACTTAGGTGAAAGTTGCCGTGCCAAAAAATTGGTTATTCTCAATAAACAATTAAAATTCAAGATAAGTCAAGTTGAGCCGAACTAGCCCTTATTACACGCGGGAAGCCCCTGGTACCGTCTATGAGGGTTTAACCATCACACCAATCTCAGGTATATCTACTGATGCGCAAGACTCGTCTAACCGTGTACACGGTCTTGACGACCTATCATTTATTCTGGTTGGTGAGGTCGTCTAGTGCTCGGCTATTAAAGCCGCCGCACGTTCTTCCGCGCGTAGAGAACGCTCAATATTTCCACTAACTGTGATAGTGCCACGTGGACCGAGCATCTTAAGCTTGCACTACTAGGAAAAGGCCTACTAGTGGCACACCTGTTTTTCCTACTAATGGCGCACTACAGGTGCGCCACTACTAGCACGCCATTAGTATTTTTTACTAATGGCGCACCTGTGGTGCGCCATTAGTATCTGGTATACTAATGGCGCACCATGCAGTGCGTCATTAGTATAGCCTATGGTGCGCCATTAGTATGCCTCCCAGGGGGGCATATTTACCTATGTGCTTTGGCATACTAATGGCACACTTGTGGATGATGCACCATTAGTGTGCTCTGTCTTACTAATGGCGCACTATGTGGTGGTGCGCCACTAGTATGAATATTAGGGATTTTTTCTTTTCTGATATTTTCACAGGTTATAAAATATATTATTGGACAGAATATAGCTAGCACCACACAGCAACAGCAGATTCATCGAATACAATAGAAGATTAGTCTCCGAATACAATTCATCATATTAGTCTTCGAGTTTAAAATACCAAACAAAGTTAGAACATTACAAGTCTCGAAACCGCGAGTAGCGAGTTTGTCTTGACATTACAAGTCGATATTGATCATCTAAACTACCATCACATAGAAGAGAGTTGCGGTCATCACGATGAGCATAATCGCGATGAAACTGGTCCTCATCCGGTTCCTCCAACGCTCCCTCCTCTCTCCCGCTAGATAGCGCGCGTATCTAACTTCCGCCTCCGCCCTAGTGGTGTACCCTTTGTAACTATTACCGCTGAAACGGTGAACCTGTCTCCAACACTCCTCCTAGTCGTCGTAGACTCCGGGAACCTTACCCTTGTACACGACATACGACGGCATCTCTATGCACTAGCCAAACAAAACGTTAGTAGCAATTCACAGACAATACATAAGCAATATATAAGTATGCAACAAAAGGACCGGAAGAGAAAAGTAACACATTAATAGCATGATTCATGGTCCTACTAATAAATAGCATAGATTACATCTAAGTTGAACGATTGTCCAAACCAAAGAGACATACAAGTTCATTAAAGTTCAATTACAACATGAGCCAATCGATGTTTTAGAACTACACATAGCATCACTACTTTCGACTCGACTCAGGGACCGGAGCGTGGATGAAGCCGCCGTCTCTCGTGATGGTCATGAAATCGCGGGCGTTGTTAGCCTGCATTTGTAGCGTTGTGTCTATCTCACTATTGGACGGTTGATATGTGAGGTAGAACTGCCCTGAGGTACGAAGGACATCTTGATGGATGATTTCCGCAAACTTCGACTGGATGCGAAAGAATTCTTGTCTGATATCCGTATCCTGGATTGCCGACAATCTTGCGGCCCAATCTTTGAGATTATTTGGTAGCAGAAGGTGATTCTGGTCCCATACGATCGCCCGCATGTGATGGAGGGCGTAGTAGGCATCCTTATGACCGCCAGGTGGCTGCTTGACGCAGGGGAACATCATAGTGTGGGCGAACACGTGCTTGTCGTACCTACGAACTGACCTGGTGAAGGTGCCTCCAGATTTGGCATAGCCAGGAGAACATCATCAAGAACTTCCTTGATATTTCTTTAGTATTTCTTCGACTGATGGTCCGAGTCAAAATACGTGGCCATGGAATATTTCGGGCTTAAGAGGATGAGTGTGCAATGTGTGTCACTGCATAAAACACGGAATGTTAGAAAAAAGAACGATTGAAATATAAGAAATCATATGTTACAGGGCGGTGAGGGGATGACTTACTCGGGAAAGTAAGGCACGAGGAAGTTATCCTTATCTAGGTTTGCCAGAATGACGCCTTCGAGGTAAGAACTCGCGACCTGCCGGTCCCCGGTGCTGCCCAAGATCTTGCGCGCATGTAGAAGGGGTCGACTATCACGATGTCCGGGGTCTTGTCTCTAATGATCAGCATCTCCATACTCAGCGAAAATAGCCGAACGAAGGTGTAGTGCAGCGGATGAAGGTTAAACATAGCGAAGATGTCATCGAACCGCAGGACGATTGTACCCCCGATGGCGTTATCCACAAAGCCCTTGCCCTCTGGCACCTTGGCCACGAAAACCGGGTATGCCACATCATTCTCGGAGAGACGCCGCTTCTCCAAAGAAAGAACACTGTCATGCAGACTCCGCATAGCACCGGTTGCAGCATTGAGCAGATTAGTCGGTAGCATCGGCCTACCCGCCACATGCACCCTCCTCGATATATCCTTAGGTGAAGGTGGACCGTCCTGAGCATGGATCGTACTCGGTGTCGGCTGGCTGGCACCCTTGTTACTCTTTCTTTTCCGTCCCTTCTTCTTCTGTTGTAATGGGATCAAGTTCTGCTCACAGACCGCCTTCTTGAGTGTGTTGGGGCTGATAATAGTTGGCACCTCGGCTATCTGAGGCTCGGTGAAGGCAGCAGCTAGAGGCGTCTCCTGAGAACTGAACGCCAGACGACGCCTGTTGCAATTTGGTTTCTCCATGGTACCAGCATGATCGCGGTCGTCTTTTTCAGGGTTGGGTTCTTGAGAAGGAGGCCCGAAGAATTCGTCACCATACCCATGTTCGGCAAAGTACTTATCAACGTTGGTAAATGTACCGATGTCGTCGTCGTCCGGATCCTATGCCATATGCATGTTCGGATCCTGTGCCATAGGGATGTCCGGCATGTCCGGTAGCGTTGCCGCAGTCTTGCCATGGCTTGGCGCCGGCACGACTGGTGGTGTTGTATTTGGGGTGGTGTCCCCCGCCCCCAAACGAATCTGGCTCTTCGGCCAAAGCAGGGGCCAGCTTAGGCAGGCGCTGAGGGTCATCAGATCATCTTCGTCGGCCCCGGCGGGTCGAATCGGAGGTAACAACTCGACGCAGCCTGGCAGCACCCGAACCAGTTGAACCCTATACACGGTGGGTGGCATCGGATTACCGTGGAACACGGGGTTGCCCGGTTGAATGATTTTTCCCTTGGCGACATCGACCAACTTGTCATTCACGAAGTGCAGGAGAGTGCACGGAACATCGGCGGCGCCCTGCAAAAACATGTAGGGCATCAGGGATGCCCAGTCAAAGGCAAGGAGATGGAGTCCTCGGCCGAGAGGCTTAATTAGTTACCTTGATGATGGCATCGAAATCCGCTCACGTCGAGGCACCGCCAACGGCGGACGTGCAACTGACGAAGGGGCCGCTTGCTGCCGAGGTGCCGGCCAGCGTACACCCGGGTGCATTAAGCTCCAATGCCCGTGCCGGCGTCGGAGACACCAATACCGCCTCCGCCGGAGACACCAATGGCGTCACCTGCGCATTGTGCGAGTTGCTGGCCGTGAAGCTGGGAATCTGGGGCGGCCCCTGTTGGCCGCCCACAATCCACGTCGTCAGCCCATGAATCAAGGTAGGCATAGTGTCGGTGAGCGTCGATCCCAGTTGTTGTTGCACTTGCTCTTGGACAATCTCCGAAATCCGTGCCACTTGTGCCTTGAGTTCTTGAACCTCACGCGACTGGCTTTTCGAGCTGGTCTTTCTCTCCTTTCGCCCACCAGCGTTATAGTATGACGACCATTTTGTGGACAAGCCTTTGCCGGCCACACGACCAGCTGACGATGGCTTACTGAGCTTATCCTTGTTTTTCATTACGTTCAACGCCCTATTTAGAGTGCTGTCCCAAGGGGTGCTCTGAGACGGCCCGGCGCTACTACTTTCAGTCTCCTGCGCCAGAACAACCTCAAGCGCCCTGGTCTTCGGATCCGTGGTAAGCTCCTTTGTTACTGGGTCCTCCTTGTACCGGGCCCTGACATAGTTCCTGGTCTGCTTGTCACGGTATTTCTCGAAGCGGGCGGTAGGCCATTGTCGGTGTAAAAACCGGCGAATCTCGGGTAGGGGGTCCCGAACTGTGCATCTAAGGCGGATGGTAATAGGAGGCAGGGGACACGATGTTTTACCCAGGTTCGGGCCCTCTTAATGGAGGTAAACCCTACGTCCTGCTTGATTTATTCTTGATGATATGAGTATTACAAGAGTTGATCTACCACGAGATCGGAGAGGCTAAACCCTAGAAGCTAGCCTATGGTATGATTGTATGTTGTCCTACGGACTAAAACCCTCCGGTTTATATAGACACCGGAGGGGGCTAGGGTTACACAAGGTCGGTTACAAAGGAGGAGATATACATATCTGTATTGCCTAGCTTGCCTTCCACGCCAAGTAGAGTCCCATCCGGACACGAGACGAAGTCTTCAATCTTGTATCTTCATAGTCCAACAGTCCGGCCAAAGGATATAATCCGGCTGTCCGGATACCCCCTAATCTAGGACTACCTCAGTAGCCCCCAAACCAGGCTTCAATGACGATGAGTCCGGCGCGCAGTATTGTCTTCGGCATTGCAAGGCGGGTTCTTCTCCATCTTTCGAACGTTTGTAAAGCTGTGTCCAGTCCCATAAATGTTTGGACATCTTGGCTTCTGTGCCCAATAATGGCTTTCTCCCACGTGTCGAATGAATATGAGGCGCCAGGGTGTTTTTACATTTGCCCCCTTGCCAAATAAATAATTTGTCTATTAAAGGGATAGGGATCCTTAGATCCGATCCATACCATCCTCCCCCAGTGGGAGTCCATCAGAGCGCGTTCCGGAAAGATCCATTCCAGCATGGTCGACCTCCGTAGCTCCTCCTCCCGCCCCCGAAGCCCTAAGCCCGGTGATTGGGAGAGGTCTTCAGTCCCACACAGTCGTTTAGTCGAACTGCAGACTAAGGGATTTCTCCCTCCGGTGTACATGGTGCCCATTCGAGCCGGGCTTGCCACCTACAATGGCGGGGAGCAAGCGGAGAGCTTTCCCTGTCCCTCTTTGGGGGAACGGGTCTGCCTTGTTCCCTATCTATTAAGGGGACTCGGATTTCTAATTCATCTGTTCCTCCGCGGGCTCTTGGAGTTCTACGGCCTCCAATTACACAATTTCACCCCCACCTCCATCCTACATATAGCCGGCTATGTTGCTCTATGTGAGTTGTTCCTGTGCTGCGAGGCTCACTTCGAGCTGTGGAAAAGGCTATTTTGCCTCATCCCTCGCACACAAAGGGGGTCACTTTATCAAGTGGGCGGAGCCGAAATATGGCGCATCGCCGATACCAGATACATGTCCGGTACTCCAAAGAAGTAATCCGAAGACTGGCCTTCAGAATGGTTTTATATGGAGGATGTTCCCCTTTCGGACCCTGTTTGGCGGGGTCTTCCTGAGTTCAACAATGCTCCTCTGAAGAAACGCTGAAGTTGGTGCCCATGGAGCCCCCAGGTGGAAGATAATGGAGAATTCCTCTATCTGATGAACCAAATTAAAGTACTGGCTCGATCAGGATTGACAGTAATCGAAGTTATGTCGATTTGCATAATATGGGGAGTGCAACCACTTCAATATCGTGGGCACCCCTTGTGGTGTTATAACGGGGCGGATGACGCCACCCGCTGCGGACGTAAGGGTCCGGACAATGCTGCCGCTTTAGCGAAAATTCTGTCCAGATTGTTCAAGGGTGAGGAAGAGGAGTTCACCCGCATCAAGCCACGGGATGGATTCTCCATGTACAATCCTCCAAGCTAGGTAAGTTATATCTCCCTACTCCCATTTTTCCTGCATTCTTTGTCGTAAGTATTCACCTTGCCACTTTGCGGCAGGAACTGCGAAAAGCCATAAAGGAGGTCAGCAGCCCTTCTCCACAACCAGAGGACCCTGACCGGGCCCTCGACTCCGGACTTGAAGAAGATCCGGTTATATTCGTGGAGCTGATAGACCGGCAGTTCTATCAGTTAAACTGCGATGAAGCCATGGTGGCCATTACGGCCGACTATCCCGGACTGCTCCCTACATCGCACAAAAGAAAAACCAAAAATCCCAACTCCAAAAACTAGGATCGCCCTTTTAGACACTTCACCCACCATACACATGGCATTTTTACAGGGAAGGCATTCGGGATGCCCTGCCGAACCCGCAGCAACTCGCCCACAAGAGGCACCGAGGCCGGGTAGGCCAAAAAGGAAGGCGGTCAGGACGGAGACGCCGGTGCAAAGGTATGAAAAACCCCGCTCCGTGGTTGTCGTCTTTCTCGAAATATAATGACGCCCATGTTTCTTTAACAGAAAAAACGCTCGCCGGAATATGTCCGGCGATGTTACTAATCACGCTTCCACCAGTCAGGCGCCAGGACCGGACATAGAGGCGGAAGCCGATATGGGGTGGGCGCCGAATAATCCCCCTACGGACGATGCGGATAGATTGTCCGCTACAAACTCAGAAGTGGAAAGTGCCATGAATCATAGGCCGTACTCCGTGACGCTTGTTTCTCACTAGAGGCATTTGATGCCTTCAATTCTGGAGAAGCGTACCTCCGAGATGCTCAAGATGGTCTAGCCAGAGCCACGGATCAGTATGTAAAGGATGTACGGGTAAGTAAATCTGACAATTTATATGTATCAGTAGCCCTGAGACTTGAAAAAGTTAGCAGGACTGATTTAAGGATCATCTTTATTGTGCAGGTTCTTAAGGAGAAGAATACTAGGCTGTCACAGGAGCTAGAGGAATGCAAGACCCAACTGCGGGCTGCTGTGGCCGCATTGCAGGAACCGAAAAAGTCACCTGCTGGTAACATTTATTGTAAAGAATGATGGTTACCATATAATATGTGGCATGGCTGCAGATCTAACAATAGATATTGCAGATGAATCCGGAGAAAATCCGAAGGACCAACATGTTATGCGACAGCTAGAGGCTGGCAAACGCGTGCTGACTGAGGTTAGGCGGGAGAAAAACAATCTCCAAGACGCCAATATTAAGCTGAGCGTGGAACTAAAAGACGTTTGAGGCCAGCTTGCAGACTCTGAGAAGAAGAATAAGCGGCTTCAGCGCGGCATTTTCAGTAAGTGCTTGAACGAATCCTTTTAAAGGAGTTCGGCGAAGAAGCCGACTAACAGCGTTATGTCTGTAGGTATGCTGATGGGTCATCCCGCGGAGGAAATGCCCGGGTCTGCGGGTGATCTTCTATCCGAGCTGTCACATCTGCACGAACAAGTTTGGCAGGTGATGCAGGATGTTGCCCAGGCCTTGTGGTCGTCCTTCTCCCTGCCAGAGGGCGTTGCAGAGCTTGCAGAGAAGCTCAAGGGAGCACGGCGGCGCTTCTGATTATGGAAGATATCGGCCTGCCAACAGGGTGCCAGAGAAGCCTGGGCCATGGTGAAGACGCGGTATACCAAGGCAGACCCAAATCACATGGCCGAGGTCAGACCTGTGGGGCCCGACGGAAAGGAGATCCCCGTTAGCTTAGTTTATGAGCAAGTAGAATTAGCCGCAAAGTATTCCCAATAGGATTGTAAGCTAGACCGCCTGTTGGATGGTATAGAAGAGGAATTTAGTCAGTCTGATGACTATGTAATGAAAGTGACATGTATAATGCCTTCTAGCCGGATTGTAGATCATTTGTCTTGGCGGACCTTTTCGCTTCAACCTCGGGACCCGGTAGTCCGGAGTGTATCCGAATACCCGCTCAGTTATATAAGAACTGGGGTATGCGTGGAGACCAGACATAGGGGTCATTAGTGCTTGAACAGAAAAGTGCCCAACTAGTTATGTTATATTACATGGGTAGTAAGAAACATCTTCCAGGGAGAATAGTTCCGTTAAGGGTTCCTTTCCCTGGGTAAGCATGCCCTAAAGTGCATGTCTGGACTGCGATAGGAAACGCAGGAAAAACATCTGGGGGCAGATATGGAAAATAAATAAAAATCATCTTTTGTTCACCGACCAAATATTCCCTTAAGAACGCTAGCTTTCGGCTTCACCCAGTCTGAGGTACACGTCCGGCTGACCCGGTAGTAACAATCGCAGAGGTGCTCCCCTTATGCCCTAGCCGAATTAATGGGAACGTAGGGCATAAATACAAGAGCCAGGCAACCCAGCTTGGCCAAAACTTAAGTCATATCGGTGCATATAATGGCGAAAAAACGTACATGCGGAAGCATGACACATGTTTGGGGCCTGAGGCCCAGATAAATAATTAAGCTTCTGTGAAAGAAGCCCCCAGGTATTATGAGCGTGGCTAGCGCATCAATAATGTGCAAGCGAGGCACAAGTTGGCCCTTAAAGGTCTAGAGAAATAATAAAAGAAAGGAAGAAAGAAAAACAAGACAAATAATGTATATGCAAAAAATGGACAAGGGGAGGGGATGAACATAGGGTCCGGCGCTAGGCGTAGAATCTTCGGAGCCTGGCCGCGTTCCATGGGTTCGGCTCGAGTCGACTAGTCGATGCATCCCGCAGTCGGTACGCTCCACCGGTCAGAACTTGGTCAATAATGAAGGGACCTTCCCATTTGGGCTCGAGCTTGTTCTTTTTCTTATCCGGCAGGCATAGAACTAGTTCACCAACATTATAAGTTTTGGCCCGTACTTCTCTGCTTTGGTATCTGCGAGCCTGTTGCTCATAAAATGCGGAACGGGCTTTGGCTATGTCGCGCTCCTCCTCCAGGATGTCCAGACTATCCTGCCGATCGAGCTCGGCTTCTCTTTCTTCGTACATGTGCACTCAAGGTGAGTCATGAATTATGTCACAGGGCAAGACTGCCTCTACGCCGTACACCATAAAGAATGGTGCGTATCCGGTACTACGATTCAGCGTGGTCCGCAGCCCCCAGAGTACAGAGTCGAGCTCCTCTACCCAGTGCGTGTTAGACTCCGTTAAGGAACGCACTAATCTGGGTTTAATGCCGCTCAATATAAGACCGTTTGCTCGCTCGACTTGGCCGTTGGTTTGTGGGTGATAGACTGAAGCATAATCGATCTTGATGCCCATTTTTCTGCACCAGAGTTTTACCTCATCGACTGTGAAGTTTGTGCCGTTGTCAGTGATGATGCTGTGGGGGACGCCATAACGGTGTACGACCCCGGATATGAAGTCTATCACTAGTCCGGATTCGGCTGTTTTAACAGGTTTGGCCTCTATCCATTTCGTGAATTTATCCACCATGACCGCTAACTATTTTTTCTTGTGGGTTCCCCCTTTAAGGGGTCCAACCATGTCAAGCCCCCAGACCGTGAAGGGCCACGTAATGGGGATTGTTTGGAGGGCAGTGGGTGGCATGTGGCTTTGATTTGCAAAGAGCTGGCAACTGGCGCAACGTTGGACCAAGTCCTGTGCATCTGCCCGGGCCGTTGGCCAATAGAATCCTGTACGAAAGGCCTTGCTTACAAGAGCCCGGGATGCGACGTGGTGACCGCCGAGTCCGGCGTGGATTTCTGCCAAAAGGTTCCGCCCTTCCTCTTCGAAGATGCACCTTTGAAGGACTCCGGTAGTGCTTTTTTTATACAATTCTCCCTCGTGGACCCCGTAGGCCTTAGATCGCCGCACTATGTAGTGTGCCTCATTTTGGTCCTCCGGAAGTTCCTGCCTAGTTAGGTAGGCCAGGAATGGTTCTGTCCACGGGGCTATAATGGCCATTATTACGTGGGCTGAAGGTGTGATTTCGGTGGTGGAGCCTCTGATTGTGTCAGAGTGTTCGGTATCGGGCGTTTTGGCCGGGTCCGGACTATGGTTACCGGTGTCCCCTTCCCATACTACGGATGGCTTGAACAGCCTTTCCAGAAAGATGTTGGGGGGGACCGCATCACGTTTTGCACCGATGCGGGTGAGGATATCCGCCGCCTGATTGTTTTCCCGAGCCACATGGTGAAATTCGAGCCCCTCGAATCGAGCTAACATTTTTAGGACGGCGTTTCGGTAGGCCGCCATCTTCGGATCCTTGGCGTCAAAGTCTCCATTTATTTGGGATATTGCAAGGTTTGAATCCCCGCGCACCTCCAGGCGTTGAATGCCCATGGAGACTGCCATCCAAAGACCATGCAACAGAGCTTCGTATTCGGTTGCGTTGTTGGAGTCTGTGTACAATATTTGTAGTACGTACTGAACGGTATCTCCGGTTGGGGACATCAGGACGATGCCAGCCCCTAGACCAGCCAGCATTTTAGAACCGTCGAAGTGCATGATCCAATTGGAGTATGCGTCGTACTCTTTAGGGAGTTCGGCCTCCGTCCACTCGGCGACAAAGTCGGCCAATACTTGCGACTTAATGGCTCGTCGAGGTTTGTATGTTATGTCGAACGGGAGGAGCTCAATGGCCCATTTGGCAATCCGACCCGTAGCGTCGCGGTTGTTTATAATATCATTAAGTGGCACTTCTGAGGCTACTGTAATCGAACACTCTTGAAAGTAGTGTCGCAGCTTCCGGGATGCCATGAATACCGCGTAGGCTATCTTTTGATAATGTGGGTACTGCGATTTGCATGGGGTGAGGACAGTGGATACATAGTATACCGGCTTTTGAAGAGGGAATTTATGTCCGTCAGCTTCTCGTTCGACGACGAGCACTGCGCTTACAACTTGATGAGTTGCCGCAATGTACAACAGCATTGGTTCGCCGATGTTTGGCGCGGCCAGGATTGGGTTGGTTGCCAAAATGGCCTTTATTTCTTCCAATCCGGCTGTGGCAGCGTCCGTCCACTCAAAGTGTTCGGTGCGCCGAGGAGGCGATAAAGGGGTAAAGCCTTTTCTCCTAAGCGGGAGATAAAGCGGCTTAGAGCTGGCACACATCCTGTTAACTTCTGGATTTGTTTTAGGTCTGTTGGGGTAGCCAACTGTGACAAAGCTCGGATTTTGGCCGGATTAGCTTCAATACCTCTACTGGAGACAATGAAACCCAGGAGCTTTCCGGCTGGTACGCCGAAAACACATTTTTCCGGATTAAGTCGTCTATCAAAGAGTCGACGTGTTTGGTTTTGATGACCACATCGTCTACATATGCCTCTACTGTTTTGCCGATTTATTTCACCAGACATGTCTAAATCATGCGCTGATATGTTGTGCCGGCATTTTTGAGCCCAAAAGGCATTGTGTTGAAACAGAAGGGACCGTATGGTGTGATGAATGCCGTTGCGGCTTGGTCGGACTCCGCCATCTTGATTTGGTGGTAACCGGAGTATGCGTCGAGGAAACACAATGACTCGTGTCCTGCGGTAGCATCGATAATTTGGTCGATGCGGGGGAGGGGGAAGGGATCCTTTGGGCAAGCTTTATTGAGGTCCTTGAAATCGACACAAAGGCGCCAGGATTTATCCTTCTTTGGTACCATCACCAGGTTTACTAGCCAGTCCGGGTGTTTTATCTCTCTGATGAATCCGGCCTCCTATAACTTGGCTAGTTCCTCTCCCATGGCCTGTCTCTTAGGTTCGGAGAAACACCGAAGAGCTTGCGTGACCGGCTTGAATCCCTTTAGGATATTGAGGCTATGCTTGGCCAGCCTGCGTGGGATTCCTATCATGTCTGAGGGGTGCCACACGAATATGTCCCAATTCTCGCGCAGGAACTCTCATAGTGCGGCGTCCACGGCGGGTTTTAACTGTGCCCCGATGGAGGCTGTTTTTGTAGGGTACGTTGGGTGGACTTGGAATTTGACTATTTCATCCACTGGTTTAAAAGAGGTGAACTTGGATCTCTTATCGAGTATCATGTCATCCCTGTCCATTGTGGAGCGTAGCGTGGTTAGCTCCTTGGCTGAGAGGGCTTCGGATAATGCCTCGAGGGCCAGTGCGGCTGTATTGTTTTTGGCTCGGAGTGCTGTGTCCGGATCACTAGCGAGGGTGATGATTCTGTTGGGCCCGGGCATTTTGAGCTTCATGTACCCATAATGGGGTACAGCCTGGAAGATCGTGAACGCCTCACGTCCTAAAAGGGCGTGGTATCCACTGCTGAACGGGGCCACTTGAAATGTAATTTCTTCGGACCTGTAATTCTTTGGCGTACCGAATACCACATCTAGTGTGATTTTCCCAGCGCATCGTGCCTCCTGACTGGGTATGATTCCCCTGAAGGTTGTGCTACTTTGCTCAATGCGGTTCCAGTCTATTTCCATTTTTTGAAGAGTTTCCTCATAGATGAGGTTTAATCCGCTGCCGCCGTCCATGAGTACTCTGGTGAGTCGAAAGTCGTCCACAATTGGACTGAGGACCAGTGCAGCTGGTGCTCGAGCTGTTCGGAATTTAGGTTCATGACTGGCATTAAAGGTAATGGCCGTGTCACTCCATGGATTTATTGCTGCTATGTGGCAGATTTTGGCCATGCTGCGGAGTGTTCGCTTGCGCCTATTATTTGACGCAAAGGTCTCAAAGACTATTAACACCTTATTGTTATCCATGGGATGGTGCTCTGTGGCATTTGGGATAAGTAGATCCTCACCACTTTTGGCCACCTACCGGAGTATCCAACATGCTCTAAGGCTGTGTGTTGGTATTGTATCCGTTGTACTATGAATTTTGCAGGGTCCGTTAAGCCATCCCTCCAGTATGGTTCCATGCCCTGTAGAGGGTTTTTGTTTCTTTGCAACTAGCTCAGGCGTCTTATGATAGTGCATCCTTTTACTTTGGACTGGGTGTATATTCGAAGCCGGATTATCCCCAAAATTTCATTTCGGTTTTCTAGGCGCTTTCCATCGCATAGTACTTTCGTACTATGGATGCCAAGTCAGCGAAGCGTGATATGTCACAGCAACTTAAGGCGTTAAGGATTCCCTTGTCCGTGCAATTATTGCAGAAAAGTGAGACTGCATCTTCCTCGTGACAGTCCTTAACCTTGTTCATCACAAGGAGGAATCTGGCCCAATAATGATGTACTGTTTCATGGGGCTCTTGCCTGATGTGGGAAAGATCGTTTATGTCTGGGTGGGTGGGTGGATTTGAGTCCGAACCCCTACCCATCTGAGACCCAGGAGCCGATGAGTTTCCAATCTTGGAAGTTGGGTTCCGGAGTGTTACCCGATAAGTTTGGCCCGCTGCCTGATTCTAGGTTCAGGGCTTGGGTAATGTCCTCCCGTAAGCGGGTATCTGGCTGGGAGAGCTCAGGAATCGGGACATAGTTAGTCCTCAAAATAGAGGAATAGTTGCCGCATTGTTCCTCCACCACCGCAATGTGATGGATGGCCGGTGGAATAATCTCCCTTTGATCGGGTTTAAGCCCAATCCATTCATAGTTCGTAGCGACTCCCAAGGTGGCGATGCGATCCAAGAGTTTGTTTAGGGAAGAGAGCCCCATTGGATCCATCTGCTCGACGACTTCCAAGCCGACGTGGAGGCTATTTGTTATGACCCGAGAAGTCATCATCGGTGCAGCAGCCGAACAGGCAGTCATGACGAAACTGCCTAGCCGGAGAGTTTGGCCGACAGCTAGAGCTCCCCCGGCGGTAATGTTGCTTTTAACAATGAGACGAGGCATCCTTCCTTACGGCGACGTCACAGGGGAACTCTCAATGAAAGCATCAATGTCGGTGTCAAAACCGGCGGATCTCGGGTAGGGGGTCCCGAACTGTGCGTCTAAGGCAAATGGTAACAGGAGGCAGGGGACACAATGTTTTACCCAGGTTCGGGCCCTCTTAATGGAGGTAAAACCCTACGTCCTGCTTGATTTATTCTTGATGATATGAGTATTACAAGAGTTGATCTACCACGAGATCGGAGAGGCTAAACCCTAGAAGCTAGCCTATGGTATGATTGTATGTTGTCCTACGGACTAAAACCCTCTGGTTTATATAGACACCAGAGGGGGCTAGGGTTACACAAGGTCGTTTACAAAGGAGGAGATATACATATTCGTATTGCCTAGCTTGCCTTCCACGCCAAGTAGAGTCCCATCCGGACACGAGACGAAGTCTTCAATCTTGTATCTTCATAGTCCAACAGTCCGGCCAAAGGATATAATCCAGCTGTCCGGATACCCCCTAATCCAGAACTCCCTCAGCCTTGCTTGGCATGCTCTGCGTCCTCCTTGTCCCATATAGGCTCCGCCACTCTGTAACCGTCGGGACTGAGTTTGTGTTCCCCTAAGTTCAACTCCTGCATTTCTTTCCCCCACTGACTTGATTAGGAGGTTACGCTACTCTCGCACTTGATCTTGAACTCCTTGTAGTCATCTTCGCTGATCGAAGGATTTTTCGCCTTGATCTTCTCATAACTATCACCTTTGTCAATCATTCTCTTCAACGCGCTTTTCCAAGTAGACAGGGTCGTGCTCATCTTCGTGAGGGCGGCACTGTTCACTTTATTCCCTAAGAGGCGTGTGTTTACAAATTCAGCGGGGAACTTGTATCGTTCGTGCGACTTTGTGAAGAGGAGGTTGCGCAAATTCCCTCAGTCCTTATGCCTTAGGTTCTCGGTGTTGATCGACACGGTGCTCTGGAGAATGCACCCGAGCTAAAGCGAGTACCCCTTGACTAATTCTTTGGGCGCTGTTGGATGCCTGTCGGAGTTCACTTGAGTAAATTCCTCCTTGACGGTGCGGAGCACGTTCGGGCGCCGGTCCTTCTGTTGCCTCTTCGATTGGCTGCCATCTGTGCGTGCGCTGGCATCATCAGTTGTGGCATCCTCGGCGGCACCATCGGCGGTGGCATCCTCGGCGGCACCATCAGTTGTGTCATCCCCGACGCCACTAGGGGTTGTGTAGTCAGAATCGGTGTCTTCCGTGGTGTCCTCATAGCGGTGAGGTTGTTCCTCCATCTCCTGGGACAGCTCCCACAATTTCTTGCCACCCGAACCGCTGGCCTCATTGTTGTGGGCCATGTTTCGCTCTAAATAGGAAAAAAGTTTGGTCAAAAAGTTGGTTATTGTCAAGGAACAAGATCATGGTCTCATCATTTAGGGTTTGTCGACACCGAGGCATCCTAAAAGCTAAGCTTTTATCATTTAGGGTTTGTCGACACTGAGGCACCCTAAAAGCCTAAGCTTTCATCATTTAGGTTCTTATCGACACCGAGGCACCCTAAAAGCCAAGGTTTTATCATTTAGGGTTTGTCGATGCTGAGGCCCATGCATAACACAAGAGGCAGTTGATCCTACTTAATTAAGTACTAAGATATCCCGGCCCATGCATTAGTAGCAAGTACCCCATATGTCCGATTTTTAGCAAAGTCATGCTAAAATTCACGAAAAATTTCAGCATGACCTTTGCTGAAAATAGGACATATGGAGTACCCAAATTTGCCAGAACGGAAGTTAATTGACATTCCGGCAAACTCAATGGCCTCTCGGGGTACCTGCAAAATCATCACGACACGATGGTCGGAGATAAAACTCAGCAAACTAGCACCACAATGTGCCTCTACTTTCATATGGATGAAAAGGCCACAGACCATATGGTCCTCTGCTTTCATATGGACAAAAATCAGCTCAACTTATGTGAGCTTCCATTCCAGATGTAATAGGTCACCCAACAAAAAATCATCAATAGTTTTAGCTGGAAAAAATCAGGGATTGCTGTTAACTGAAAATTAGTGAAAGAAAATGTTGCTGATCATGGATTACTGTTAATTAAAATAGAGCATCTGGCTTGTCTTATCATGTTCACTAAGTCCACAAAAATGAATAGGTTCAGTAAACTTGAAGTACTCAACACTGAACATGGTTTAGAGCTCACTACACTACACTACACTACATCGTGCACTGGTTCAGACCTCACTACACTAGAAAAAGCTCACTACACTACACTACACTACACTACACATGCTTAAACTCTGAACATAAACAAACATCTGCAATGCCCTGATAAATGTAGTAAAACAGAAGGCAATGCAATATGTAAACTACCTCTGTTTCTAGGCAACAAGAGTTATCATCAGTTTAGTTTGGTTACACCTCAAAATTCAGTTTAAAATTTGTTCTTCCACTCAAATACAGAGCACTTTTCTGAATATGAATTTACAGTGGAAGCAAATAAACTTCTAGCTGTTGGTTATGGTTGATGTTTAAAATATAGAGTACTTATGACAATCAGCAACATGTATATCCATGCTAGCATATCTAGATGTTGGTCTTATACTTGTTTTTCACTCGTCTTATCTTAAAAAATGAAAAGAAATTCCACTAGTCTGAACCTGGACATGGAGCCTGTCTAGCTTAATTTTCAGTGCCATAGTGTGGTTTTGGAAGAATATGAAAACACTGTGATAATATAGTGCTAAGCTTCTGGTGATAAAAAGAGTAGTGGAAAGCAGTAATATAGTGTGTTAAAAACAGGGTGAAGATAAGAATAAGACCAACATTATTGGGATGGCAGCAGAAGGGGGAAGGAGGAGTGGCTGCCACTACACCACACACTGAAGCCACCATTGCTAAAATATCAGCTTCAGGGTGCACCATCAGTACCACTATCACTTTTGCTAATTGTTGTTTTGGCTGCTTATTTCTCCTTGCATCTATATTTTCATAGAAACTTTGCCTACTTTTGTGTACTAAATATAATGCACTAAAATACAGGGTATTTTCTTTCCAACAACTTTTGAGTGCACAACCATAGCCCTCCATTAAGAATGTAATCTGCAGAAAATAGTGGTAGGTGCAACTTCCAAGCTAGAACACTAGAAAAGCAAAAGATTGCTCACAACTAGCTAACTGCATCGTTAGGTTTTGTGGATGGTAGCAGCTTTTTGTGCTATACAAAATTGAAGTTAGGTTTTGTGGATAGAGCTCGCTGAGACTGAACCTATTTGGGAAGGAGGAAGGAGGAGAGGTACCTGGGCGGGCGCGGCCGGTCGCCGGAGGGGTCGGGGTCGGCGGCGACGTCGAAGGGATGGCTCGAGGGCGTCCGAGCTCATCCGGGTCCTCTTAGTCAAAGAGGAAGACGGCGGCGGTCCTCTTGGGCGCCTCGGTTGCCGGGTGTGGAGCGGGCGCGGGGGTCGTCGGAGCGGGCCGGGGGTCGTTGGAGCGGGTGTGGTGAGGGAGGAAAAGGGGATCTGGCGAGGGAGAGGGAAGGGGGGATTGGGCGAAGGGGTATATCCAGCTAGAGGGGGGAATGTTAGTAATGGCGCACCATCTAGGTGTGCGCCTTGGTGCGTCATTAGTAACTTTTTTTTCTGATAGCAATGGCGCACCCTCCTCTGGTGCGCCATTAGTAACTTCTTCTTTTTCATTATTTCTTGTTGCATCTAATAATTTGTTTTTTATCAAATTTGTTATTTTCATGAGGACTAGAACACAAGATATCATCAAATTTGTTTTCTTTTTGAAAATATCATCAAATTTGTTTTCTTTTTGAAAATATCATCAAATTTGTTTTTTATTTTTAATTGAAAATATCATCAAATTTGTTATTTGAAAATATCATCAAATTTGTTATTTAAAAATATCATCAAAAAGCAGGGGAGGGTGCGGGGTGTCGGTGGCGGCGGTGGAGCGGGCCGGGAGAGGGTGCGGGGGGTCGGCGGCGGCGGTGGAGCGGGGGGAGGGTGCGGGGGGTGCTCGGCGGCGAGGGGGATCTGGCGAGGGGGATAGCGATCGAGATGGAGGGGGATTGAGATCGAATGTCCTCATGAATATTCAATATTTTTTCATATTGAATATGAAAAAATATCATCAAATTTGAAAAAAATATTCATGAATTCAAAAAGTGCCCATGAAATTTAAAAATATTCATGATATCAAAAAGTGCCCATGAAATACAATTGAGAAATGAAGACTACGATTTAAATACAATCGATCTTAGCTAGCTATCTATTCACAATCTTCTTGCCCTTCTTTTTCGCAAATGGAGTTCTTCTGTGGAACGGATGTCCTTTAGGTAGGGTGGTCCTGCTTCTTCTTATGGTGTATGCTGCTACTTCGTCGTCGTCGTCATGTTCGATCTTTGGGTCGCCATACTTGTCGAAGTCTTTCTCATTGGCTACTCCATCCATTCCGATGATCTTCCTTTTGCCTCTCCTCACGACAACACGACTGGGCTTTAACGGGTCGGTAATGAAGAAGCATTGGTCCACTTGGGAAGCCAGTACCCATGGCTCATTTTTCACAGTGACGTTTGCGCCTGCAGTCTTGGATTTGGCTCCGGGTATAACCATGGTGGTGAAATACCGGTCTTCTTTTAGGACGCTCTTGGCCCATCTGACACGGAACATCGGGACCTTTTCTCCAGTGTAGCTTAGCTCCCACATCTCCTCGATCCTTCCGTAGTATCTGTCCTTGTCGTTACCGGTGTAGGATTCCATCGTTACCCCAAAGTTCTGATAACCATCGCTCTTCATGTCCTTGTCCTCGGTGTAGAATGTGTAGCCGTTGATATCGTATGCCTCATAGGTCATCAGGTTGTGCTCAGTGCCCTATGACAAGGCGAATATGAGTTGTTCTTCCGCGGAAGAATCCTCATGTAAAGGGTACGACAGAAGCTTCTGCTTGAACTAACGCGTGAAACATGAGTTGTTCTCTTTGATTATATCTCCGTCCGTCCTCTGTTGGCCTCGGTCATTGTACATCTTCTCAATAAAGGTTTTGTGCTCTACTACCCAAGGATCAACCACGTCTATGTGTTGTAGGGCGACTAGGTTTTCTCTTTCAAAGTCGGCGAGTCGACCCTCGAAGTCGACATGCATTTCGCGGCGACCCTCACGGTGACCCCATCTAGCAAGCCTGCCGAGGTGCCTGTTGACGGGCAGACCAACGGGGTTCTCGATGCCTAGATAATTCGTGCAGTAGGAGATGCACTCTTCGGTCAGAAAGCCCCTGGCTATGCTTCCCTCTGGACGTGACATGTTGCGAACGTATCCTTTGATGACACCATTCATCCTTTCGAATGGCATCATGCTGTGCAGGAACATCGGCCCGAGTTGGACGATATCCTCCATGATATGGACCAGCAGATGCACCATAACGTCGAAGAATGCGGGCGGGAAGTACATCTCAAGCTCGCATAGTATCACCACGATCTTTTCCTGTAGCCTTCTGAGTTGCCTCACGCCAACCGACTTCTGAGAGATGATGTCGAAAAAGTTGCATAGGAAAAATAGCGTTTCACGGACGTGTGTGTCCATGATCCCACGGATTGCAACTGGAAGTATCTGCGTCATCAGCACGTGACAGTCGTGAGACTTCATCCCGCTGAACTTCTGCTTCGCTGGGTCTAGGTATCTGCTTATCTTCCCCGCGTAACCGTAAGGAAGTTTTACTCCAACGAGGTAGGTGAAAAACTGCTCGGTCTCCTCCTGACTTAGAGTGAAGCACGCGGGAGGGTAGTCATTTCCGGTCTTCTTGGCCTTTTTGCCTTTGCGACGACTTTTCTGTGTCCTCCTTCGCCTCATCCTCATCATCATTAGCATGAAGCTCCTCCCTGATGCCCATTAATTTCAAGTCTGCCCTTACTTTCGGCCCATCTTTTGTCCTCTCTGGCATGTTGAGCAGGGTACCAAGCAGACTCTCGCACATGTTCTTCATGATATGCATGACATCAAGGCTGTGAGGCACACGGTGGATCTTCTAGTACGGCAAGTCCCAGAAAACAGACCTCGTTTTCCATACCTTCAGCAGCGGCTCTGGCGCCTTTTGCTTCTTTCCCGGCTCTGGCGCCTTTTGCTTCTTTCCCGGCAGTGGGCAATCTTTCCAATTTTTCAACAGCTCGTCTATTTCCTCACCTCTTCTCATACGCGGGCATCTTCGGGGTTTGCTTTCACCATCGAACAGATCCTTGCGTTTTCTCCACGAGTCATCATCGTGAAGCCACCTTCGATGTCCCATGAACACGGTTTTCGAAGACCCGGGATCTCTATCTAGCTGGCGATACGCTGTGTCATCCATGCACCCGACGCATCCAGAAAATCCGTGGACCACCTGCCCCGCGAGATATCTGTAACCGAGATAGTCGTGCACCGTCGTGAGCAGTGCGACTCTCATAGGGAAATATTCTTTCTCTGTGGCGTCCCACGTATTGGCTGGCATTTTCCACAGCGTGTCTAGCTCCTCTTTCAGCAGCCCCAGATACAGATTGATGTCGTTCCCTGGTTGTTTCGGCCCTTCAATTAGCATACTCATGTGAATGTACTTCCTCTTCATGCACAACCAGGGGGAAGGTTGTACATCCATACAAACACAGGCCAGGTGCTATGTGTGTTTCTCTGGCTGCCAAACGGATTGACTCCATCGGTGCTCGCGCCCAGCACGATGTTCCTTGGATCATTCCCAAATTCCGGGTCTTCGAAGTTCAACGCTTGCCACTGGCTCGCATCCTTAGGGTGACTCATCATCTTGTCTTTTTTATTTATCTCCGGATCATTTCCGTCATCTTCTTGCTTCTTCTCCTCCCTATCCGCGTGCCAACGCAGGAGCTTTGCTACCTTAGGGTCTTCGAAATACCGCTACAGACGAGGAGTGAACGGAAAGTACCACACCACTTTTTGAGGAGCTTTCTTCCTCTTCTTGTATCGAGTGACGCCGCACACCGGACATATGGTAGACTCCCCGTGCTCGTCCCGATAAATGATGCAATTGTTCATGCACACATGGTATTTCACGTGCGATAAATCCAGAGGACACACGATTTTCTTTGCCTCCTCGAAACTGGTCGGGCACTTGTTCCCCTTGGGAAGACGTTCGTGCCAGAATGACATGTTCTCGTCGAAGCATGCATCGGTCATTTTGTGTTTTACCTTCATCTCCAGAGCCATGAGCGTTACTTTCAGGCGGGTATCCTCGGGCCTGCATCCTTCATACAATGGAGTAACCGCGTCTATCTCCAGTTGATCCAGCTTGGCTTTCTCTTGGGCGGCAGCTCTTGCGTTATCCGTCTGCTTGAGAAGCAGCTCTTGAATATGAGGGTCCTGCACCCAGCCTCCATCGTCGTCTGCTCCGGCATCTTCATCTTCACGATCATGCCCTTCGTCTTGATCTTCCTCATCATCATGTTCGGCATCTTCTACATGATGACTGTGTACAGCATCACCGTCGTGATCATGTCCTGGAGATTCTTCGTCTTCTCACCCGCCCTCGCCGCGGTGGTTGTCTTGCTGCCCTTCCTCATTTCTTGCCCGGCCCCCATGGACGACTTCATAGTCATCTTCATCACCTTGCCACCGATAGCCATCCATGAAACCACGCAAGAGCAGGTGGTCCCGCACCTGCCCGGAATCCGGGTCTACAATAAGGCTCTTCAGCTTGCATCTTCGACACGGACATCTTATCTCTGTCTCGTTCTTTTGAAGCATCTCGGCCTTCACGGAGCTAAAAAACCTATTCACGATGCCTTTGGTCATCGTGCGGACCATGGTCACCTGCGGGGTAGAGCAAAACGATATTTTAGAACCAAGAAAAAATTTGGCATGACTTTCCCTAAAAATAGGACCAAAAAGAATGCATAGTGCCAAAATTCTCACCAAAACGCAAATGCATCAACATTCCGGCAAAATATTGGCAACTATCGCATTTCAAATACCGGTACCTGCAAACACAAACATATATGCAACACCACAAACATACATAGATCCAGCAAGGCCATAAAAAGTGCATGTGCACGTTGTTGGAGCGAGCTAGGGAGAAAAAAAGTAGATCTAGAACATAAAGATAGCTTTCCCCTTACTTACCTATCAAAAAAGGTAATTTAACCACTTAATTTTGATGAATATATGGTGCAAATGAGGTGAGGAGGAGGAGGCAGCCGACACAAGCTTGGAGAAGGAGGTGGAGAGAATGAAGTGGGGAAAGTGAGTGTGTAGGTGTGGCTGTCCAAAATATCTAGCTGGTCCCAGGTTACTAATGGCGCACCACCCACAAATGCGCCATTAGTAAGGTGCGCCATTAGTAGTTTTGCAAAAAAAAAGTAGTAGTGGCGCACTGCGTTTGTGGTGCGCCATTAGTATTTTTGGAAAAATAAAAAAAATTGATACTAATGGCGCACCATGTGTCTGGTGCGCCATTAGTGTCTACCACACTAATGGCGCACCAATTCATGGTGCGCCATTACTATATAGTAGTAGCGCACCACATGTCTAGTGCGCCATTAGTGGTCATATCATCTATAGCCCTTTTCCTAGTAGTGTTAAGAGAAGCGTAATGTGGTATCGCATTAAAACGAGCGAAAGATGTTCTTCCGAGTAGTGCTTGATAGCCGCTTCGGAATGGAGCAATGTCGAAGTCTAACTACTCACTTCGGTAGTTGTCGGGTGAATCGAATACAACCTCTAGTATTAGAGAGCCCGTGGAGCGGGCCTCCGGGCCTGGTATTACTCCCTTGTAGGTAGTATTACTGTGGCTGATTTTTGTCGGGTCTATCCCCATTTTATGGACTGTGTCCTGATATATCAGATTTAGACCACTGCCACCGTCCATAAGGACTCGTGTGAGATGGATCCGTTTATTATTGGGTCTAACACCAAGGCAGCCAATCCTTCATGCCGGATGCTTGTCGCGTGATCCCTGCGATCAAAAGTGATCGGGCAGGCCAACCAGGTGTTGAACTTAGGGGTGACGGGCTCTATGGCGCGTATGTCTCAGAGTGCATGTTTGCTTCTCCTCTTCCTCATGTGGATCATGTTTACTGTTTTAACCTCTGGTGGGAATTTTTTTCTGTCCTCCAGTGCTTTGTTGGCGAGGTTCGTCCTCGTCTTCGCTTGGTGTCTCCCTCCCCTTGTGTTCGGCGTTTAGCTTACCGGCCTGCTTGAAGACCCAGCATTCTCTGTGAGTGTGATTTGCAGGTTTATCAGGGGTGCCATGAATCTGACATAATTTTTCTAGAATCTTGCTTAGGCTGGACGGTCCATCTCTGCTGCCTTTGAAAGGCTTTTTTTGCTGACCTGGTTGAGAGCCCCTGAATTCAGCGTTTACCACCGTATTATCTGGGCTGTCTTCTTTATTTCGACGCTTGCTTTTACTGCGTCGTGGTTTTCCATTGCCATCCCCGACTTCGGATGTGTTTGGGTCACTGGTGCTACTGCGGGCTAACTAGCTATCTTCGCCCGCGCAAAAGCGGGTCATGAGGCTTGTCAGGGCTGCCATTGTTCTTGGTTTTTCTTGGCCGAGGTGTCTGGCGAGCCATTCATCTCGGACGCTGTGCTTGAAAGCTGCTAAGGCTTCGACGTCCGGACAGTCAATGATTTGGTTCTTCTTAGTGTGAAACCTGTTCCAAAGCTTTCGGGCTGACTCTCCGGGCTGTTGAATTATATGACTTAAATCGTCTGCATCCGGAGATCGGACATAGGTCCCTTGAAAATTAGCCCGAAAAGCATCCTCGAGCTCTTCCCAACTTCCAATTGAGTTTTCGGGGAGGCTTTTCAGCCAGTGCCGAGCTGGTCCTTTAAGCTTGTGGGGCAAGTACTTGATGGCGTGGAGATCGTCTCCGTGAGCCATATGGATATGGAGGATAAAGTCCTCAATCCAGACCCCAGGGTCTGTGGTCCCGTTGTATGCCTCTATGTTCACTGGTTTGAATCCTTCTGGGAATTCGTGGTCCAGCACCTCATCGGTGAAACATAGGGGGTGTGTGGCACCCCTGTATTTGGATGTATCATGGCGTTCAGACGGTTGTAGTATTCGGTTTTGGTTTTGTGCCGGAGCGCGCTTCCTAGATCCATAGATGGATCTGGTCATACTGGATTTTTGGCGCAAGTCCTCACATAGGTCGTGTGTGGACTTATGTGCGGCCTTGTTAGCTGCTCTATCGCGGTCACAAGGTGGTTGATCCGGCCGATTGGCCGTTTTATTTTTCGGCTGTGTGGGATCTAAGGCCTCATCGTCGAATTCAGGTAATAGCTTGCGCTTTGGATAGCTCTTTGTGTGGTAACTTCCACCATACTTTTCTTCGTTGTCGAGCACTTTGTTCCACATGTTGTTGAGCGTATTTTGTGTGGCCTTAATCCTTTGCTTCTGCTTCTTCAGACTCCTCGCTGTGGCAATAAGCCTGCTGCGGAGGTTCTCTTGTTCCAAGTGCCTTTCCGCGATGATGTGTGCATCTTCGTCCGGACTGTTTTCCTCCCCAAAGGGGGGTTGATGAGGTTTATCTGTGGCATCACCGTGTTCAGACATCGGATCCGTACTATGTTCGCCGTTTGCAGTTTCATCGTGCTCTGCCGCCGGGTCAATGTGGTCGTCGTTTCTTCTGGAGTCGACTGGAGTGCTATTTTCTCTTGCGCTATTACCGCTGTTTTTACCGAGGCGGGATTTGGGGCGGCGCCTACGCCGACGCCTTGTTTGCCTCCTGGAGGGGCCATCCTCCATTGTCTTGTCTCCATTGCCTTCTTCAGGTGTATCCACCATGTATATGTCATGTGATGAAGTGGCTGTCCGGCGCTCTATGGGCACTAGTTCATGTTCCTCTCCTGCATCGTCGTCCATGCCGTTGATATCTTCGGAGTCAAAATCGAGCATGTCAGTTAAATCATCGACAATGGCTACTAGGTGAGTGGTGGGTGGGCGGCGAATTTCTTTGTCGTCCGCATCCCCTCCTAGCCAGACATAGTTCGGCCAAGGTTCTCCTGACAAGGAGAGAGACCTTAATGAATTTAGCACATCGTCGAAAGGCGGGTGCTGAAAGATATCCGCGGAGGTAAACTCCATGATTGGTGCCCAATCGGATTTGATAGGCACGGACATAGGCGGCTCGGAGTCGGTGACCGGAGACGAATCCAGTGGTTCGGCAACACGGCTCTCGTAAGGGGTGAAGTCAGTATCCGGCTCCATCGCCACTGAGAGTGCGGCCTCCATGGCGGGATCTATCCACCCGTCCTCGGATGGCGCACTTTGCTCCGGATTGAGGGCCGGATTAGTTGCAGATACGATCTCCCGAACACTGTCCGACAGCAGAGTTACATCATGCTCATCGTGATTGTGCGGCGCACCTGACATGGGCTCGAATCCGTCGAAGATCAAGTCTCCTTGGATGTCGGCAGTGTAGTTTAAGTTTCCGAACCTGACCTGATGGCCAAGTGCGTAGCTCTCGATCTGCTCCAGATGGCCAAGCGAGTTGGCCCGCAGGGCAAAGCCGCCGAATACGAAGATCTTTTCGGGGAGGAAAACCTCACCCTGGACCGCATCGTTACCGATGATCAAAGTAGCCATCAAGCCTTTACGGTGACGACACAGTGGAACTCTCAATTGAAGCACCAATGTTGGTGTCAAAACCAGCGGATCTCGGGTAGGGGGTCCCGAACTGTGTGTCTAAGGCGGATGGTAACAAGAGGTGGGGGACACGATGTTTACCCAGGTTCGGGCCCTCTCGATGGAGGTAATACCCTACGTCCTGCTTGATTGATCTTGATGATATGAGTATTACAAGAGTTGATCTACCACGAGATCATAGAGGCTAAACCCTAGAAGCTAGCCTATGGTATGATTGTTGTTGTCCTACGGACTAAACCCTCCGGTTTATATAGACACTGGAGGGGGCTAGGGTTACACAGAGTCGGTTACAAGGGAGGAGACCTACATATCCGTATTCCCAAGTTTGCGTTCCACGCCAAGGGAAGTCCCATCCGGACACGGGACGAAGTCTTCAATCTTGTATCTTCACAGTCCAACAGTCCGGCCAAAGGATATAGTCCGACTGTCCGGAGACCCCCTAATCCAGGACTCCCTCAGCAATGTCCAGTCCATATATAGATCACTAGAATGGAGTCAAAGATATCGGCCAATTGCTGAAAGAAATAAGTGCTCTAAAAAGATAGTGAGTACAAAGACAAGACTTGTGAAATGTATAGCGAAATCCACAATTGTCTCTAACTTTCACACTTGGAGTTTTTTGTGTGGAAATGCTTCAAAGAATGAAACAATTATCATCAATGTGATGCAAAGATATGTTATAGCTTGATATGAGGCTGAGGGACAGGTAAAATGGTTAAGGAGACCTGTACCCGGAGTTGATAATGGTTGACAACAGCGATAACCATTTTAAGTTTTTCGCTCCTATGACAACGAGTCAAGTGTTGATGGCAGACACACTGACACGGAGTTATGCGTTGTAAAGGAGAAAGTCCAGAATTATGTAGAAATGCTTGAGGCATAAAAGCAACAGATAAGTGTTTGCAGATCTGCTTATTAAAGGCTTACCGCCCAGTGTGTTCGGAGAACACACAGTCGACATGGGTTTTATGGTATACTCTAAGATTTCCGGACAATAAAGGGCCCAAGGTTAAAGAATTTGTTTCAAAACAGAAAGGTATGTTGTGGCTGTCTGATTCTATCGGCAATTGAGCTGTGATGACGAAACATGTTCTATGTGTTGATATGTTATGAAACGAGTAAAGTAAAAATATAAGGTCAAAAGTAAAAGTTGAGATCAAGGGGGAGAATGTTAGGATGATCTCCATCGTGTGGGCCCAACGGCCCACCGGGCACTTAGATCCGCGCCCTGATGGGGGGCGCTCAACCCACTATGGTTGACGGGCCCCTGTCACCTGCACTATATAAAGAGGTGGGGGCCGCGGCTCGCAACATGAGGTTCGTCACGATGCCATACACCACACCTACATCCCCTACCAATCTAGGGTTAGTGCAGTGCTGACGGGAAGCACCGCCATCACATCACCCACTCTCCGCCATCGCCATGCGTCACAGCATCACCATGGCCTCCGGCTCGAGGCTCGTCAGGCCAAGGAGAAGGTAGGTCTACCGGATTAATCTACCCTACCCGATTCTACATATATAACAATGGTATCAGCCATATTGCATTAGATTTTTTCGGTTGAAAAGAAATCACAGAAAGTCCCCCCTCCTCAAGAACCCTAATCCTAACAGAGAAAAAAGGGAAAAGAAATCCGAAAAGTAGCGCCACCGCACGACCGCGCCGTTCCTCTCGATCCCGAATCGCATCGACATGCCAAGGATTCGGGAAGAAGAACTCCACCCCAACCGGGGCAAAGGGCACCGCGGCCAAACCGTTCGATGATGACGTGATCACTGCAAGACGAACGCGCAGCCGGCGAAGGGGATGTCAACGATGCCATCATCAAGTGCTCCACCGTTGCCGTCTTCAAGCGAGGCAGAGGAGGAGCGGGCGCAGCTGCACCTTGTTCTCTTTGAAAAAGGGGGGCGGTGGATGGAGAAAGAGAGGCAGGGAACAAGAAAAGGCCAGCGACGCGGTGGCCATCGTTGGCGAGCACGCGCGGCGCGGTGGTCCGGCAATCTGGATAGAGGCTGCCGTCGCGGAGCTGCGTCTCCCTCTCTCTACCTCGGATGTTAAGAGAAGAAAGTGGAAACAGAAGAGGGAAGGGAGAGGAGGCGTGCGCGGCGCAGTGCCTTCCGTCGCCGCCGCCGGTGGCCGGGCCGAGTGGCCAGAGCGCAACTGCTTGGCTCCGCAGTCACGAGAGAGAGGCAGAAGGGTCGAGTCGAACGAGACAAGGGGGGCGCTGCTACCTCTTAAGCATGCGTTGGTTTTCCCTTAAAGAGGAAAGGTGATGCAACAAAGTAGTGTAAGTATTTCCCTCGGTTTTTGAGAACCAAGCTATCAATCCAGTAGGAGATAACACGCAAGTCACCTAATACCTGCATAAATAATCAAGAACCTTGCAACCAATGCGATAAAGGGTTTGTCAATCCCTTCACGACCACTTGCAAAAGTGAGATCTGATAAAGATAATAAGATAAATATTTTGGAAAATGCTAACCTTCAGCCGACTGATCAACGCACAGACATCCGCCGCCTGCGTAGCCATCGGATTGATTTTAATCGAGGGCTCGCACTGGTGAAAAGTCCCGTGCAACTAGTTGTTTTTTTGCAACAAGCGTCTTGTTTTAGAAGCTTTTTGCAATAGAAATCTTGTTTCAAAAAGAAACAAAGTGTTTGACGGTGAAGTTTTTCTTTCGGCAACAGGGTTTAGTTTCAGAAAGTTTCTGTGACAGAGGTCTTATTTCAGAAAGAAGAAAAATGATTCGATGATGAATATTTTCTCTTCTACAACAAGGGTATTGTTTCAGAAACATAGCCCCGCTTGCAGAAAGCATAGAATGAGCCCCCGCATTAGAGTGTACGAGGGCAAACATTGCAACACAACGCATGTTTCAGAAACGTAGCTTCTGTTGCAGAAATCGCCAGAGGAATGCCCGGCATGAGGCTTCATGGTTGTCGTCCTGGAGTAGAGGCAGATGCTCGGGGTGTTGGTTCGGAGGAGACGCGACGACTCCGGCGGCCGGCGACGCTCCATGGTCGAGGCACTCAGGCCATTGCGAGGCAGTGTGTCTCAGTGGACATTTGCAACAAGGTCCTTGTTGCAAAACCATGACGCAACAAGCTAGCTGTTGCGAGGGCGCCCAGTTGGCTGGGACGGTAAATCAGTGTGACGCCCTCGATTTGACCGTACACTAATTATACACGCAAATGTGTATGATCAAGATCAAGGACTCACGGAAACATATCACAACACAACTCTAGACACAAAATAAAATGATACAAGCTTTATATTACAAGCCAGGGGCCTCGAGGGCTCGAATATATAAACTCGAATGCACAAGAGTCAGCGAAAGCAATAATATCTGAGTATAGACATAAGTTAAACAAGATTGCCTTAAGAAGGCTAGCATAAAAGTAGCAATGATCGAAAAGGCAAGGCCTCCTGCCTGGGACCTCCTAACTACTCCTCGAAGCCGAACTCCTCGTAGAACCATCCTCGGGATCTTCTGGCTCCCGGACTCCATCATATGATCGCAGTAACCAAGAAAAGGGGAAAAGAAGTAGGAAAGCAACTGTGAGTACTCATCCAAAGTACTCGCAAGCAAGGATCTACACTACATATGCATTGGTATCAATGACATGGATAGTATCTGTGGACTGAACTGCAAAATGCCAATGAGAGGGGGATATCTAGTCCTATCGAAGACTATGCTTCTGGCAGCCTCCATCTTGAAGCAGTAGAAGAGAGTAGATGGTAAGTTAACCAAGTATTGTCGCATTGCATAATCCTACCCGGCAATCCTCCCCTCGTCGCCCTGTGAGAGAGCGATCACCGGGTTGTATCTGGCACTTGGAAGGGTGTGTTTTATTAAGTATCCGGTTCTAGTTGTCATAAGGTCAAGATACAACTCCGGGTCGTCCTTTTACCGAGAGACACTGCTATTCGAATAGATAAACTTCCCTGCAGGGGTGCACCACATTTCCCAACACGCTCGATCCCCTTTGGCCAGACACACTTACTTGGGTCATGCCCGGCCTCGGAAGATCAACACGTCGCAGCCCCACCTAAGCACAACAGAGAGGTCAGCACACCGGTCTAAATCCTATGGCGCAGGGGTCTGGGCCCATCGCCCATTGCACACCTGCATGTTGCGAGGGCGGCCGAAAGCAGACCTAGCCTCCCTAATACAAGAGCAGGCGTTCCAGTCCAATCCGGCGCGCGCCGCTCAGTCGCTGACGTCACGAAGGCTACGACTGATACCACGACGTCGAGTGCCCATAACTGTTCCCGCGTAGTTGGTTAGTGCGTATAGGCCAGTGGCCAGACTCAGATCAAATACCAAGATCTCGTTAAGCGTGTTATTTTGAAGTAACCGCGGACGCCGACCAGGGCCAGACCCACCTCTCTCCTAGATGGTCTCAATCTGCCCTGTCGCTCCGCCACAAAGTCACAGTCGGGGGGCCGTCGGGAACTCAGGCCCACCACTACCTGGATGGAACCACCTGCCCCTTCAACCCCCACATCGGAATCACTTACGGGTACTCTATAAGCCGACCCGACTTTATTCACCACATGTATCATATATTGTGTATATAAGTATAAACTCGTGATCACCTCCCGAGTGATCACGGCCCGATAGTATAGCATGGTTGCTCTGGCAAGAAGGGTTCGTCGACAACATAGTAGATCAGGGTACCAACAGCGACCTCAGTCTCGTAGTCTATCGGAGAGAAGAGGGGGAAGAAACAATAAATACAATGCAAACAGATGCATATCAGTGCATGACATGACAAGTAACGATGCTAGGAGTGCCCTAACGCAGTAGGAGGTGATATCGTTGAAGGGGGGAAACATCCTGGAAAGTATCCCCGGTGTTTCGCGTTTTCGGACAGAGGACAGATGAACCAGAGGAGGAAAGTTGCGTGTTTGCTATGCTAGGATGTGTGGCACACGAACGGACTGCGTAACCGAATTTTTCTCATCGTTCTGAGCAACTTTCATGTATAAAGTTTTTTCATCGGAGTTACGGATTATTTTATATTAATTTTCAAACTTTTTTAGATTTATTGGAATTATTTAATTCGAAAATTTAAATATAAAAGCTTTTGTCACCCTGGGCTCTGCTAGACAATGTGTATGGCAGTGGGGTTGATCCAATCAATTTGACTAGTCAACAGAGGATTGGTGGCCCACATGTAATAGGAACATCGGTTAACTGATTAAACTAACAAGGGCCCACATGTCATTGACTGGCCTTTTAACTAAAGGGTTATTTTGTGTGTGAAGACCACCTGTGAACACATTAGGCTAATTAACATATAAACTAACCCTACCAAATCTAATTAGCAGTAAACAATTTGGATTTGGGCCGGCCACACACACAGGATACACACGCTCACACACACCACACAACACACTCGGCCAAGGCCATGGCCACTAGCTGCAGCAGCCGGCGGTAGCATGCACGAGGAGCAAAACCGTGATGGCAACAGGAAAAAGAGCAGCAGTGGCAAGAGTAGCAACAACAAAAGAGCAGCAGCGCCGGCAAGCATCAACGCAGGAAGCAAAGCAGCAGCACCGTGCGGTGGCCGGTGGGTGAGCTGCGGACGAGCGCAGGCATACGCGAGCGCGGGCGACTGCAGTAACAACAGGCAACAGCGCAGCGACGAGGTAACACGCGGGGCCATGGGGTGGCTAGCAGGGGACGTGGCCCCGGGCTGGCTCGCGCGGCAGTAGCATGCGGCAACGACAGCAGCGCTTAAACAGCAACATCAGGCGGCAGAAGCGGCAGCAGCCGCCAGTGGGAGCAGCGCGGTTAGCGACGGCAGCGGGCGCACGTGTTCGTGGGGAGTAGGGCGCGACGGCAGCGGCAGGTGCCGGAGTGAGCTACGTGCGGCTAAACGGAGCGGCGCGAGCTCCTATAGAACCAGCGTGATGCGCTGCATCCAAGCACACCACGGGTGTGAGTTGAGGCGAACCAAAACGACGGCTACGACTACTTGCCGCGGCGGTGACGGCCGGTGTTCACCGGAATCGAAGCTAGGGGATGCAGGGAAGAGAGGAAGGAGGTCATATAGGACCGGGACCTCACTGCGAAGCTCGAGGAGGTCTCGTGGAGGCCGGGGATGCATCATCGGTGGCGGAGGGTGGCGACACCGAGGTTGAAGATCACCTCGATCCCGTCGGTGCGAGGCTCCCCGGCGTCGATTCGGTGTTGTAGACGGCGTAGGCGATGACGTTGATACCCCGGGACACGGTGGTGCAGCACGGGGGAGGCGGTGGCCGCGTGAGCGACGGCGGCGCGTCCAGGGCGTTTCGGGCATGAAAAAAGAACAGGGGGGCGAGCATGGGAGGGGAAGAAACAGGCCTAGGGTTCGGGAAGGAGTGGCGTGCTCCTATAGGCGGTAGTGGGGGCGCCGATGGCCGGCACGTGGCCATGGCCGGCGGGATGGCCGCCACGGCTCCCGTGCCTCCTGTAGCAGAGGTGGAAGGAGAGGTGGAGGTGGGCTGGGCCAGATGCACCGTTGCACTAGAGCCAATGTGCACAATAGGCTTTTGCATTTTTTTTCTTCTGTTTTTTTATTTTATCCTCTGATCTTCAATTAATTTTATTAGCAATTGAATTTTGTTGAATATGGAAAATGGCACATAAATACTAGGATACCATTTGAACTAGCACACAATGTCTCATGTCATTTGGAAATATGCAATTATTTGTTTTAAGCCAAATATCCAATTTAAATGTTGTTGGTTCAGTATAAATGATGTTAGGGGCACTTTGATAATTCAATTGATGTTGGTTTCAACATGAAAAATATCTAGGAAATATTGGAAACATTTTGAATATTTTTATTTTGCTGTTTGAATAAATATTAATTTGACTTTATTTTAAATTGAATTTGAATTCAGTTCGGAACAAAGTGAGGTTTAGAAAATAATTGCGATGACTTGGTACCATTTAGTGAGTGGTTACTGTAGCTTAATTATCCGGGCATCACAATCGGATGGCTGTTTCGGGAGGCATCCGACGGTTGCCGATAAGGCTGATCTTATCGATTTATGACCCAACAGACGTGTATCATTGCCCAGTATATTATGGAAAACATTATCCTTCAGCCGACAGATACACGCGTAGCGTCCGCCACCTGCGTAGACGTCGGATCAATCTTGGTCGAGTGCTCGCTGGCCACAACTCTTGTGCAGACAATTTTTTTGCAAAAACCGTATTGTTTCAGAAAGTTTCTGCAACAGAGATCTTGTTTCAGAAATAAAAAATGTTTTGGTGGTGAAGTTTTTTTCAACAACAGGGTCTAATTTTAGAAAGTTTCTGCAACAAATGTCTTGTTTCAGAAAAAGTGCTTGGCAGCGAAGATTTTTTTCTTCTACAACAGGGGTCTTGCTTCAGAAACATAGCCCCGGTTGCAGAAAGTGTTGGAGAAGCACACGATGTTAGAGCGTACTAGGTCAAGCATTGCAACACAACACATGTTTCAGAAACATAGCTTCAGTTGCAGAAACCGACAAAGGAGTGCTTGGCGTGGGAGCTCGTGCCGTCATGCTGGAGTAGAGGCCGCATAATGAGCTCAGTTTGCGTCTAATCCAAGCATCTGACGCGCGATATGGTTCGCCATGGTATTGCACAGAGTTCAATTTAGCTCCTGCACGCCGGCGACGGGCTGATTTTGGTAGCGGGTTGAAGGCGGTGCGGCGCTGGGCACAGCTCTGTCAGGTCCGGGGCAAATTTGTTGTCTTGTTTCTGCAACAACGTGTATGTTGCGAGAATAATGAGGGAGGCATGCTGGACGCGCACACTAAATCAGATGGCTAACAACTCAGGGATCCAACAGCTGTCCAGGCGGCGGATAATTTCAATACATCTGCCGGCGGACGCGTAGCAACACCCAAATATTTTTGGTATTTTTGTTGTATAGATTTAAAAGTAAAGATTACAAAATAAAATAAATAGTAAACTAGAATTGTAGATCGGAAACTTATATGATATAAAATAGACTCGGGGGCCATAGGTTTCACTAGTGGCTTCTCCCATGATAACATGTATTATGTTGGGTGAACAAATTACTGCCGAGCAATTGATAGAAAAGCGCATAGTTATGAGAATATCTAGGCATGATCATGAATATAGGCATCACGTCCGTGTTAAGTAGACCGAAACCATTCTGCATCTACTACTATTACTCCATACATCGACCGCTATCCAGCATGCATCTAGAGTATTATGTTCATAAGAACGGAGTAATGCTTTAGGCAAGATGAGATGATGTAGAGGGATAAACTCAAGCAATATGATATAAACCCCATCTTTTTATCCTCGATGGCAATAATACAATACGTGCCTTGATGCCCCTACTGTCACTGGGAAAGGACACCGCAAGATTGAATCCAAAGCTAAGCACATCTCCCATTGCAAGAAAGATCAATCTAGTAGGCCAAAAAAACTAAATTCGAAGAGACTTGCAAAGATATCAAATCATGCATATAAGATTTCAGAGAAGAACCAAATATTGTTCATGGATAAACTTGATCATAAATCCATAATTCATCGGATCTCGGCAAACACACCGCAAAAGAATATTACATCGAATAGATCTCCAAGAACATCGAGGAGAACTTTGTATTGAGAACCAAAGAGAGAGAAGAAGCCATCTAGCTAATAACTATGGACCCGAAGGTCTGTGGTAAACTACTCACACATCATCAGAGAGGCTATGGTGTTGATGTAGAAGCCCTTCATGATCGATTCCCCCACCGGCAGATCACCGGAAAAGGCCACCAGATAGGATCTCACGGGTACAAAAGGTTGCGGCGGTGGAAAAGTGGTTTCGTGGCTCTCATGGATGTTTTTAGGGTATACGAATATATATAGGCGAAAGAAGTACGTCGGTGGAGCTACGAGGGGCCCACGAGGGTGGGGGCGCGCCTACCCTCCTGGGCGCGCCCTCCTACCTTGTGGCCGCCTCGTTGCGTCTTTGACTTCCACTCCAAGTCTTCTGGATGACGTTTGTTCCAAGAAAGATCCTCGCGGATGTTTCGTTCTGTTTGGATTCCGTTTGATATTCCTTTTATGCGAAGCACTGAAATGGACAAATAAAACAGAAACTGGCACTGGGCCTCTGGTTAATAGATTAGTCCCAAAAATAATATAAAAGTGCATATTAAAGCCCATTAAATATCCAAAACAGATAATATAATAGCATGGAACAATCAAAAATTATAGATACGTTGGAGACGTATCAGGCGCTAGGTTTCGATCAGAGGAACCCTCGCAGTTTTGTCCGACCGAAAACGGCGTTAGACCGTCGATCTCATCGGACGGCAGGGATGGAAACCCTAGCTCGCCAGTGGGCCTCTGGGCCGAAAGGCTGGCAGCGGCGGCGGCACATGCGGGGCGTTGGGCCTAGGTCGGCTCGCACAAGTGTGGGGAGGAGCAGGCCATGGGCCGCTACTGGCCTCACGCATGGCCGAGGCCAGCTGGAGCTGTCGTGTTTTACTGATTTATTTTTGTCCATTATTTTGGGCAAATTTCATACAGTCTTTTTTCTTTTCAAAATTATCGAACGAAAATTTTGTCTAGAAAATATAAAAGTAAAAGAAATACTTCTGAAAAGTAAAAAGTTCATGAATTTTTATTCATGTTTTTCCGCTGCAAATAAAAATAAAAGTGCTCTTTTAAAAGTGAATAGAACTAAAGTAAAAGATTACATTGTTGCTTCTCTAATGCATTTTTGAACCAACCGGTTAAAATTGCTTAGAGAGTAAAAGAGTATAGAACTTTTTCTGAATAGAATATTGTAAAGTTTCCGCTACAAAGTAAAAGTTTTAGCCTCCAATTAAATTGGAACCAACGGGAAAATTTAATTGGAAGAACTGTTCATAGCAATGTTTTTGAACCTTGCACGACTCATGTTAGGAGAACGTGCTAAAAGTCAAAGCATGTTAATCCTATGTCTCTGGTACGACTCCAACCATGCACGACTTGAAGAAACCGCCAAGCCCACGTCGTCGGTTGTGGAACCATGGCTTCTGGAGCGCCTCCGCTGCGGTAAGCCGCTTCTCCGGGTTGCTCTCCAAAAGCCCGCTCAGCACCTTGAACCCGACTGACGACAACTTGCGACGGGGAAACTTGTGCCAAAGGCGGCTGATGCCTCCGTCACCCGGCTGTTCGGATGATCTCCACCGTGTGGGCCCAACGGCCCACCGGGCACTTAGATTCGCGCCCTGATCGGGGGCGCTCAACCCACTATGGTTGACGGGTCCCTATCACCTGCACTATATAAAGAGGTGGGGGCCACGACTCCCAACATAAGGTTCGTCGCGATGTCGTACACCCCACCTACACCCCCACCGATCTAGGGTTAGTGCAGTGCTGACGGGAAGCACCGCCATCACCTCGCCCACTCTCCGCCATCACCATGCGTCACAGCATCACCATGGCCTCCGGCTCGAGGCTCATCAGGCCAAGGAGAAGGTAGGTCTACCGGATTATTCTACCCTACCCGGTTCTACAGATATAACATTGGTATCAGCCATATTGGGTTTGATTTTTTTGGTTGAAAAGAAATCACAGAAATTCCCCCCTCCTCAAGAACCCTAATCCTAACAGAGAAAAGAGGGAAAAGGAATCCGAAAAGTAGCGCCGCCTGATACGTCTCCAACGTATCTATAATTTTTGATTGCTCCATGCTATATTATCTACTGTTTTGGACTATAATTGGGCTTTATTTCCACTTTTATATTATTTTTGGGACTAACCTATTAACCGGAGGCCCAGCCCAGAATTGTTGTTTTTTGCCTATTTCAGTGTTTCGAAGAAACAGAATATCAAACGGAGTCCAAACGGAATGAAACCTTTGGGAACGTGATTTTCTTACCGAACGTGATCCAGGAGACTTGGACCCTACGCCAAGGCATCAGAGAGGTGGTCACGAGGGTGGGGGGCGCCCCCCCTAGGGCGCGCCCCCCTGCCTCATGGCCCCCTCGGAGATCCACCGACGTACTTCTTCCTCCTATATATACCTACGTACCCCCAAACGAACAGGGAGGAGCCAAAAACCTAATTCCAGCACCGTAACTTTCTGTATCCACGAGATCCCATCTTGGGGCCTGTTTTGGAGCTCCGCCGGATAGGGCCGTCATCACGGAGGGCTTCTACATCATCATAGCCTCTCCGATGAAGTCTGAGTAGTTTACCTCAGACCTTCGGGTCCATAGTTAGTAGCTAGATGGCTTCTTCTCTCTTTTTGGATCTCAATACAAAGTTCTCCCCCTCTCTTGTGGAGATCTATTCGATGTAATCTTCTTTTTGCGGTGTGTTTGTTGAGACCGATGAATTGTGGGTTTATGATTAAGTCTATCTATGAATAATATTTGAATCTTCTCTGAATTCTTTTATGTATGATTAGTTATCTTTGCAAGTCTCTTCGAATTATCCGTTTGGTTTCGCCAACTAGATTGGTAGTTCTTGCCATGGGATAAGTGCTTAGCTTTGGGTTCGATCTTGCGGTGTCCTTTCCCAGTGACAGAAGGGGCAGCAAGGCACGTATTGCATCGTTGCCATCGAGGATAACAAGATGGGGTTTATTTCATATTGCATGAATTTATATCTCTACATCATGTCATCTTGCTTAAAGCGTTACTCTGTTTTTAACTTAATACTCTAGATGCATGCTAGATAGCGGTCGATGAGTGGAGTAATAGTAGTAGATGCAGAATCGTTTCGGTCTACTTGTCACGGACGTGATGCCTATATACATGATCATGCCTAGATATTCTCATAACTATGCTCAACTCTGTCAATTGCTCAACAGTAATTTGTTCACCCACCGTAGAATACTTATGCTCTTGAGAGAGGCCACTAGTGAAACCTATGGCCCCCGGGTCTATTCTCATCATATCAATCTCCATCACTTTAATCTTGCTTTTCTTTTTTACTTTCCTTTTACTTTTCGCTTTGCATCTTTATACCAAAAATACCAAAAATATTATATCTATCAGATCTCACTCTCGTAAGTGACCGTGAAAGGATTGAAAACCCCTAATCGTGTTGGTTGCGAGTAGCTATCGTTTTGTGTAGGTACGAGGGACTTGAGCGTGGCCTCCTACTGGATTGATACCTTGGTTCTCAAAAACCGAGGGAAATACTTACGCTACTCTGGTGCATCATCCCTTCCTCTTCGGGGAAATCCAACGCAAGCTCAAGGTGTAGCAAGAAGAATTTCTGGCACCGTTGCCGGGGAGTCTACGCAAAAAGTCAACATACCAAGTACCCATCACAATCCCTATCTCTCGCATTACATTATTTGACATTTGCCTCTCGTTTTCCTCTCCCCCACTTCACCCTTGCCGTTTTATTCACCCTCTCTTTCCCAATCTCCTTCTCCTTCTCTTTCTCCGCTTGCCTTTTTGCTTGCCCGTGTGTTGGATTGCTTGTTTGTCGCGATGGCTCAAGATACTACCAAATTGTGTGACTTCACCAATACCAATAATAATGATTTCCTTAGCACTCCGATTGCTCCTCTTGCTAATACTGAATCTTGAGAAATCAATACCGCTTTGTTGAATCTTGTTATGAAAGATCAATTCGCCGGCCTTCCTAGTGAAGATGCCGCTACTCATCTGAATAGCTTCATTGATTTATGTGATATGCAAAAGAAAAAAGATGTCGATAATGATGTCATTAAATTAAAGCTATTTCCTTTTTTGCTTAGAGATCGTGCTAAAGCTTGGTTTTCGTCTTTGCCTAAAAATAGTATTGATTCATGGAACAAGTGCAAAGATGCTTTTATCTCTAAGTATTTTCCTCCCGCTAAGATCATCTCTCTTGGAAACGATATTATGAACTTTAAACAACTTTATCATGAACATGTTGCACAAGCTTGGGAGAGAATGAAATTAATGATACGTAATTGCCTACTCATGGTTTGAATTTGTGGATGATTATACAAATTTTTTATGTCGGATTGAATTTTGCTTCTAGAAATCTTTTAGATTCGGCCGCGGGAGGCACTTTTATGGAAATCACTTTAGGAGATGCTACTAAACTCCTAGATAATATTATGGTTAATTATTCTCGATGGCATACTGAAAGATCTTCTAATAAAAAAGTGCATGCGATAGAAGAAATCAATGTGTTGAGTGGAAAGATGGATGAACTTATGAAATTATTTGCTACTAAGAGTGTTTATTCTGATCCTAATGATATGCCCTTGTCTACTTTTATTGAGAATAATAATGAATCTAGGGATGTGAATTTTGTTGGTAGGAATAATTTTGGTAACAACGCTTATAGAGGGAATTTTAATCCTAGGCCATATCCTAATAATCCTTCTAGTAATTATGGGAATTCCTACAATAACTCTTATGGAAATTATAATAAGATGCCCTCTGAATTTGAGAACAGTGTTAAAGAGTTTATGAATTCACAAAATAATTTTAATGCTTTGCTTGAAGAGAAATTGCTTAAAGTTGATGATTTGGCTAGGAACGTTGATAGAATTTCTCTTGAGGTTGATTCTTTAAAGCTTAGATCTATTCCTCCTAAGCATGATATCAATTAGTCTCTCAAAGCCATGAGAATTTCCATTGATGAGTGCAAGGAAAGAACCGCTAGGATGCGTGCTTCAAAGATGCCTTTATTAAAGCGTGTTCTTCCAATTCCTATGAAAATCAAGATGAAGATCTAAAAGTTATTGATGTGTCTCCTATTAAATCTTTGTTTAGCAATATGAATCTTGATGAAACTGAATATGATCTTCCTTTACCTAGAAGGCATTCTAAAAAGTCGGAGCATTTAGATCTTTATGATGAAATTGATAAAAGTGGGATTGAAAGAAATAAAAATCTAGATGTTGCTAAACCCACTATATTGGATTTCAAGGAATTTAATTATGAAATTTGCTCTTTAATTGATTGTATTTCCTTGTTGCAATCCGTGCTAAATTCTCCACATGCTTATAATCAACATAAAGCATTCACCGAACAAATTGTTGATGCCTTGATGCAATCTTATGAAGAAAAACTTGAGTTGAAAGTTTCTATCCCTAGAAAACTCTATGATGAGTGGGAACCAACTATTAAAATTAAAATTAAAGATCATGAGTTTATGCTTTGTGTGATTTGGGTGCTAGTGTCTCCACCATCCCCAAAACTTTGTGTGATTTACTAGATTTCCGCGATTTTGATGATTGCTCTCTAAACTTGCATCTTGCGGATTCTACCATTAAGAAACCTATGGGAAGGATTAATGATGTTCTTATTGTTGCAAATAGGAATTATGTGCCCATATATTTCATTGTTCTTGATATATATTGCAATCCTTCTTGCCCTATTATTCTTGGTAGACCTTTCCTTAGAACGGTTGGTGCTATTATTGATATGAAGGAAGGGAATACTAGATTTCAATTTCCATTAAAAAGGGCATGGAACACTTTCCAAGAAAGAAAATAAAATTGCCATATGAAACTATCATGAGAGCCACTTATGGGTTGCCTACCAAAGATGGCAATACCTAGATCTATCCTCGCTTTTATGCCTAGCTAGGGGCGTTGAACGATAGCGCTTGTTGGGAGGCAACCCAATTTTATTTTTATTCCTTGATTTTTGCTCCTGTTTAGTAATAAATAAATTATCTAGCCTCTGTTTTGGTTGTGTTTTTTGTGTTTAATTAGTGTTTGTGCCAAGTAGAACCGTTGGCAAGACTTGGGGAAAGTCTTGTTGAACTTGCTGTAAAAAACAGAAACTTTACCGCTCACGAGAACTGCTGTAATTTTTATTTGGAAAGTGATATTTAGTTAATTATTTTTGAAGATGATTAATAGATAAATTCCTCACGTCCAGCAATTTATTTTAAAATTTTTGGGGTTCCAAAAGTTTGCGTTAGTTACAGATTACTACAGACTGTTCTGTTTATGACAGATTCTGTTTTTTGTGTGTTGTTTGTTTATTTTGATGAATCTATGGTTAGTAAAATAGTTTATAATCCATAGATAAGTTGGAATAAAGTAGGTTTAACACCAATATAAATAAAGAATGAGTTCATTACAGTACCTTGAAGTGGTCTTTTGTTTTCTTTCTCTAACGGAGCTCACGAGATTTCTATTGAGTTTTGTGTTGTGAAGTTTTCAAGTTTTGGGTGAATTCTTGTGATGGATTATGGAACAAGAAGTGGCAAGAGCCTAATCTTGGGGATGCCCATGGCACCCCCAAGATAATCCAAGGACACCAAAAAGTCAAAGCTTGGGGATGCCCCGGAAGGCATCCCCTCTTTCATCCACTTCCATCGGTAATTTACTTGGAGCTATATTTTTATTCACCAACATGATATGTTTTTGCTTGGAGCGTCTTGCATTATTTGTGTCTTTGTTTGTTAGTATGCCACAATCATCCTTTCTGTACACACCTTTTTAGAGAGCCATACATGAATTAGAATTTGATAGAATACTCTATGTGCTTCACTTATATCTTTTTGAGCTAAGTAGTTTTGCTCTATGTGCTTCACTTATATCTTTTGAGCGTTATAATTTTGCTCTATGTGCTTCACTTAGATCTTTTAGAGCACGGTAGTGGACTTGTTTTAAAGAAACTATTGATCTCTCATGCTTCACTTAAATTATTTTGAGAGTCTTAATAGCATGGTAATTTGCTTAATAAGATTTGTGAAACTTTCTTTTGAGTATGTTGAATACTAAGAAAAGTTGGATGCTTGATAATTGTTTTGAGATATGAAGGTAATAATATCAAATTCATGCTAGTTGAGTAGTTGTGAATTTGAGAAGTGCTTGTGTTGAAGTTTGCAAGTCCCGTAGCATGCACGTATGGTAAACGTTATGTAACAAATTTGAAACATGAGGTGTTATTTGATTGTCCTCCTTATGAGTGGCAGTCGGGGACGAGCGATGGTCTTTTCCTACCAATCTATCCCCCTAGGAGCATGCGCGTAGTACCGAGGTTTTTGATGACTTGTAGATTTTTGCAATAAGTGTGTGAGTTCTTTATGACTAATGTTGAGTCCATGGATTATACGCACTCTCACCCTTCCATCCTTGCTAGCCTCTTCGGTACCGTGCATTGCCCTTTCTCACATCGAGAGTTGGTGCAAACTTCGCCGATGCATCCAAACCCCGTGATATGATACACTCTATCACACATAAACCTCCTTATATCTTCCTCAAAACAGACACCATACCTACCTATTATGGCATTTCCATAGCCATTCCGAGATATATTGCCATGCAACTTTCCATCGTCCAGTTTATCATGACACATTCATCATTGTCATATTGCTTAGCATGATCATGTAGTTGACATAGTATTTGTGGCAAAGCCACCGTTCATAATTTTTTCATACTTGTCACTCTTGATTCATTGCATATCCCAGTACACTGCGGGACGCATCCATATAGAGTCATACTTTGTTCTAGTAATCGAGTTGTAATCATTGAGTTGTAAATAAATAGAAGTGTGATGATCATCATTCAATAGAGCATTGCCCAAAAAAGGCCAAAGAAAAAAAGGCCCAAAAAAAGGGGGCAATGCTACTATCTCTTTTTTTTCCACACTTGTGCTTCAAAGTAGCACCATGTTCTTCATATAGAGAGTCTCTTAAGTTATCACTTTCATATACTAGTGGGAATTTTCATTATAGAACTTGGCTTGTATATTCCAACAATGGGCCTCCTCAAGTGCCCTAGGTCTTCGTGAGCAAGAAAGTTGGATGCACACCCACTTAGTTTCTTTTGTTGAGCTTTCATACATTTATAGCTCTAGTGCATCCGTTGCATGGCAATCCCTACTCCTTGCATTAACACCAATCGATGGGCATCTCCATAGCCCATTGATTAGCCTCGTTGATGTGAGACTTTCTCCTTTTTTGTCTTCTCCACATAACCACCATCATTATATTCTATTCCACCCATAGTGCTATATTCATGGCTCACGCTCATGTATTGCGTGAAAGTTTATGAGTTTGAAATTATTAAGGTATGAAACAATTGCTTGGCTTGTCATCGGGGTTGTGCATGATGAGAGCATTCTATTGGAAATATGCCCTAGAGGCAATAATAAATTGGTTATTGTTATATTTCCTTGTTCATGATAATCGTTTATTATCCATGCTAGAATTGTATTGATAGGAAACTCAGATACATGTGTGGATACATAGACAACACCATGTCCCTAGTAAGCCTCTAGTTGACTAGCTCGTTGATCAATAGATGGTTACGGTTTCCTGACCATGGACATTGGATGTCGTTGATAACGGGATCACATCATTAGGAGAATGATGTGATGGACAAGACCCAATCCTAAGCCTAGCACAAAGATCGTGTAGTTCGTTCGCTAAAGCTTTTCTAATGTCAAGTATCATTTCCTTAGACCATGAGATTGTGCAACTCCCGGATACCGTAGGAGTGCTTTGGGTGTGCCAAACGTCACAACGTAACTGGGTGGCTATAAAGGTACACTATAGGTATCTCCGAAAGTGTCTGTTGGGTTGGCACGAATCGAGACTGGGATTTGTCACTCCGTGTGACGGAGAGGTATCTCTGGGCCCACTCGGTAGGACATCATCATAATGTGCACAATGTGATCAAGGAGTTGATCATGGGATGATGTGTTACGGAACGAGTAAAGAGACTTGCCGGTAATGAGATTGAACAAGGTATCGGGATACCGACGATCGAATCTCGGGCAAGTATCGTACCGCTAGACAAAGGGAATTGTATACGGGATTGATTAAGTCCTTGACATCGTGGTTCATCCGATGAGATCATCGTGGAACATGTGGGAGCCAACATGGGTATCCAGATCCCGCTGTTGGTTATTGACCGGAGAGTCATCTCGGTCATGTCAACATGTCTCCCGAACCCGTAGGGTCTACACACTTAAGGTTCGGTGACGCTAGGGTTATAGAGATATTAGTATGCGGTAACCCAAAAGTAGTTCGGAGTCCCGGATGAGATCCCGGATGTCACGAGGAGTTCCGGAATGGTCCGGAGGTAAAGAATTATATATAGGAAGTGCTATTTCGGCCATCGGGACAAGTTTCGGGGTCACCAGTATTGTACGACCACCGGAAGGGTCCCGGGGGTCCACCGGGTGGGGCCACCTGCCCCGGGGGGGCACATGGGCTGTAGGGGGTGCGCCTTGGCCTATATGGGCCAAGGGCACCAGCCCCAAGAGGCCCATGCACCAAGAGAAGAGGAAAAGGAAGAGTCCTAAAAGGGGAAGGCACCTCCGAGGTGCCTTGGGGAGGAGGGACTCCTCCCTTGGCCGCACCCTTCCTTGGAGGAAGGGCCAAGGCTGCGCCCCCCCTCTCCCTTGGCCCTATATATAGTGGGGGAAGGGAGGGCAGCAACACCTAAGCCCTGGCGCCTCCCTCTCCCTCCCATGACACATCTCCCTCCTCCCGCAGCGCTTGGCGAAGCCCTATTGGAATCCCGCTACTTCCACCACCACGCCGTCGTGCTGCTGGATCTCCATCAACCTCACCTCCCCCCTTGCTGGATCAAGAAGGAGGAGAAGTCGCTGCTCCGTACGTTTGTTGAACGTGAAGGTGCCGTCCGTTCGGCGCTAGGATCATCGGTGATTTGGATCACGACGAGTACGACTCCATCAACCCCGTTCTCTTGAACGCTTCCGCGCGCGATCTACAAGGGTATGTAGATCCACAACTCCCTCGTTGCTAGATGACTCCATAGATAGATCTTGGTGACACGTAGGAAAATTTTGAATTTATGCTACGTTCCCCAACTGTGGTATCAGAGCTAGGTCTATGCGTAGTTTCTATGCACGAGTAGAACACAAAGTAGTTGTGGGCGTTGATTTTGTTCAATATGCTTGCCGTTACTAGTCTTATCTTGATTCGGCGGCATCGTGGGATGAAGCGGCCCGGACCAACCTTACACGTACGCTTACGTGAGACCGGTTCCACCGACTGACATGCACTAGTTGCATTAGGTGGCTGGCGGGTTTCTGTCTCTCCCACTTTAGTCGGATCGGATTCGATGAAAAGGGTCCTTATGAAGGGTAAATAGCAATTGGCATATCACGTTGTGGTTTTTGCGTAGGTAAGAAACGTTCTTGCTAGAAACCCATAGCAGCCACGTAAAACATGCAAACAACAATTAGAGGACGTCTAACTTGTTTTTGCAGGGTATGCTATGTGATGTGATATGGCCAAAAGGATGTGATGAATGATATATGTGATGTATGAGATTGATCATGTTCTTGTAATAGGAATCACGACTTGCATGTCGATGAGTATGACAACCGGCGGGAGCCATAGGAGTTGTCTTAATTTATTTATGACCTGCGTGTCAACATAAACGTCATGTAATTACTTTAGTTTATTGCTAATCGTTAGCTGTAGTAGTAGAAGTAATAGATGACGTGACAACTTCATGGAGACACGATGATGGAGATCATGATGATGGAGATCATGGTGTCATGCCGGTGACAAGATGATCATGGAGCCCCAAGATGGAGATCAAAGGAGCTATATGATATTGGCCATATCATGTCACTATTATTTGATTGCATGTGATGTTTATCATGTTTATACATCTTGTTTACTTAGAACGACGGTAGTAAATAGGATGATCCCTCACTAAAATTTCAAGAAGGTGTTCCCCCTAACTGTGCACCGTTGCGACAGTTCGTTGTTTCGAAGCACCACGTGATGATCGGGTGTGATAGATTCTAACGTTCACATACAACGGGTGTAAGACAGATTTACACACGCGAAACACTTAGGTTGACTTGACGAGCCTAGCATGTGTACAGACATGGCCTCGGAACACAAGAGACCGAAAGGTCGAGCATGAGTCGTATGGTAGATACGATCAACATGAAGATGTTCACCGATGTTGACTAGTCCGTTTCACGTGATGATCGGACACGGCCTAGTTGACTCGGATCATGTAATCACTTAGATGACTAGAGGAATGTCTATATGAGTGGGAGTTCATAAGATGAACTTAATTATCCTGAACATAGTCAAAAGGTCTTCGCAAATTATGTCGTAGCTCGCGCTTCAGTTCTACTGTTTAGATATGTTCCTAGAGAAAATTTAGTTGAAAGTTGATAGTAGTAATTTTGCGGACTAGGTCCGTAAACTGAGGATTGTCCTCATTGCTTCATAGAAGGCTTATGACCTTAATGCACCGCTCAGTGTGCTGAACCTCGAACGTCATATGTGGATGTTGCGAACATCTGAAATACACATTTTGATAACTACGTGATAGTTCAGTTAAATGGTTTAGAGTTGAGGCACCGAAGACGTTTTGAAACGTCGCGAAACATATGAGATGTTTCGAGGGCTGAAATTGGGATTTCAGGCTCGTGCCCACGTCAAGAAGTATAAGACCTCCGACGATTTTCTTAGCCTACAAACGAAGGAGAAAAGCTCAATTGTTGAGCTTGTGCTCAGATTGTCTGAGTACAACAATCATTTGAATCGAGTGGGAGTTGATCTTCCAGATGAGATAGTGATGTTTCTCCAAAGTCATTACCAACAAGCTGCTAGAGCTTCGTGATGAACTATAATTATCGGGGACATATATGATGATCCTTGAGATATTCGCGATGTTTGACACCACAAAAGTAGAAATCAAGAAGGAGCATCAATTGTTGATGGTTGGTGAAACCACTAGTTTCAAGAAGGGCAAGGGCAAGTAGGGATACTACATGAAACGGCAATTCAGCTGCTGCTCTAGTGAAGAAACCCAAGGTTGAACCCAAACCCGAGACTAAGTGCTTTTGTAATAAGGGGAACAGCCACTGGAGCAGAATTACCCTAGATACTTGGTAGATGAGAAGGCTGGCAAGGTCGATAGAAGTATATTGGATATACATTGTGTTAATATGTACTTTACTAGTACTCCTAGTAGCACCAGGGTATTAGATACCCGTTCAGTTGCTAAGTGTTAGTAACTCGAAATAAAAGCTACGGAATAAACGGAGACTAGCTAAAGGTGAGCTGACGATATGTGTTGGAAGTGTTTCCCAGGTTGATATGATCAAGCATCGCACGCTCCCTCTACTATCGAGATTGGTATTAAAACCTAAATAATTGTTATTTGGTGTTTGCGTTGAGCATAGACATGATTGGATTATGTCTATCGTGATACGGTTATTCATTTAAGGAGAATAATGGTTACTCTATTTATTTGAATAATACCTTCAATGGTCTTGCACCTAAAATGAATGGTTCATTGAATCTCGATCATAGTGATACACATGTTCATGCCAAAAGATATAAGATACTAATGATAGTACCACCTACTTGTGACACTGCCACTTAAGTCATATCGGTTTAAAACGCATGAAGAAGCTCCATGTTGATGGATCTTTGGACTCACTCATTTTTGAAAGGATTGAGACATGCGAACCATGTTTGTTGGTAGATATGCATGAAGAAACTCTATACAGATGGATCGTTTGGACTCACTTGATTTTGAATCACTTGAGACATGCAAATCATACCACATGGGCAAGATGACTGAAAGCCTCGTTTTCAGTAAAATGGAACTAGAAAGCAACTTGTTGGAAGTAATACATTTTGATGTGTGCAATCCAATGAGAGCTGAGGCATGTAGTGGATATCGTTATGTTCTTACTTCACAGATGATTTGAGTAGATGTTGAGTATATTTACTTGATAAATCACGAGTCTGAATTATTGAAAGGTTCAAGTAATTTCAGGGTGAAGTTGAAAGATCGTCGTGACAAGAGGATAAAAGATCTATGATATGATCATAGAGATGAATATCTGAATTACGAGTTTGGCACAGAATTAAGACATTGTGGAAATTGTTTCACAACTAATACAGCCTAGAACACCGTAGTGTGATGGTGTGTCCGAACATCATAACTGCACCCTATTGGATATGATGCATACCATGATGTCTCTTATCGAATTACCATAATAGTTTATGGGTTAGGCATTAGAGACAACCACATTCACTTTAAAAGGGGCACCACGTAATTCCGATGAGATGACACCGTATGAACTATGGTTTAGAGAAACCTAAGGTGTCATTTCTTAAAAGTTTGGGGCTGCGACGCTTATGTGAAAAGGTTTCAGGCTGATAAGCTCGAACCCAAAGCGGATAAATGCATCTTCATAGGACACCCAAAACAGTTGGGTATACCTCCTGCCTCAGATTCGAAAGCAATAAGGGATTGTTTCTAGAATCGGGTCCTTTCTCGAGGAAAAGTTTCTCTCGAAAGAATTGAGTGGGAGGATGGTGGAGACTTGATGAGGTTATTGAACCGTCTCTTCAACTAGTGTGTGGCAGGGCACAGGAAGTTGTTCCTGTGGCACCTACACCAATTGAAGTGGAATCTTATGATAGTGATCATGAAACTTCAGATCAAGTCACTAACAAACCTCGTGGGATGACAAGGATGCGTACTACTTCAGAGTGGTATGTAATCCTGTCTTAGAAGTCATGTTGCTAGACAACAATGAACCTACGAGCTATGGAGAAGCGATGGTGGGCCCGGATTCCAATAAATGGCTCGAGGCCATAAAATCCGAGAAAGGATCCATGTATGAAAACAAAGTGTAGACTTCGGCAGAACAACTCGATGGTCGTAAGGCTGTTGAGTGCAGATGGATTTTAAAAGAAAGACGGACAATGATGGTAAATGTCACCATTAAGAAAGCTCGACTTGTCGTTAAGATGTTTTCTGACAAGTTCAAGGACTTGACTGCGATGAGACTTTCTCACTCGTAGCGATGCTAAGAGTCTGTTGGAATTATATTAGCGATTACTGCATTATTTATGAAATCTTGCAGATAGGATATCAAAACATTGTCTCCTCGACGATTTTTGAGGAAAGGTTGTATGTGATACAACCGGAAGGTTTTGTCAATCCTGAAAGATGCTAATAAGTATGCAAAAGCTCCAGCAATCCTTCTGAGGACTGGAGTAAGCATCTCGGAGTTGGAATGTATGCTCAAAGTTTTGGGTGTATACAAAGTTTATGAGAAACTTGTATTTCCAAAGAAGTGAGTGGGAGCACTATAGAATTTCTGATGAATATATGTTGTTGACATGTTGTTAATCAGAAATGACGTAGAATTTCTGGAAAGCATATAGGGTTATTTGGAAAGTGTTTTTCAATGGAAAGCCTGGATTAAGCTACTTGAACATTGAGCATCAAGATCTATAAGAATAGATCAAAACGCTTAATGGTACTTTCAAATGAGCACATACCTTGACATGATCTTGAAGGTGTTCAAGATTGATCAGTCAAAGAAGGAGTTCTTGCCTGAGTTGTAAGGTATGAAGTTAAGACTTAAAGCTCGACCACGGCAGAATAGAGAGAAAGGACGAAGGTCGTCCCCTATGCTTAAGACATAGGCTCTACAGTATGCTATGCTGTGTACCGCACCTGAAATGTGCCTTACCATGAGTCAGTCAAGGGGTACAAGAGTGATCTAAGAATGGATCACAGGACAGCGGTCAAAGTTATCCTTAGTAACTTGTGGACTAAGGAATTTTCTCGATTATGGAGGTGGTAAAAGATTTCGACGTAAAGAGTTACGTCGATGCAAGCTTAACACCTGTCCGGATAGCTCTGAGTAGAGATACCGGATACGTATAATGGAGCAACAATTTAGAATAGCTCCAAGTAGAACAGTTATTTGGAATAGCTCCAAATGTAGCGTAGTAGTTGCATCTACAAGATGACATAGAAATTTGCGAAGCACATACGGATCTGAAAGATTTAGACCCGTTGACTATAACATCTCTCACAAGCATAACATGATCAAACCTAGAACTAATCGAGTGTTAATCACATGGTAATCTGAACTAGATTATTGACTCTAGTAAACTCTTTGGGTGTTAGTCACATGGGGATGTGACCTTGAGTGTTAATCACATGGCGATGTGAACTAGATTATTGACTCTAGTGCAAGTGGGAGACTGTTGGAAATATGCCCTAGAGGCAATAATAAATTGGTTATTATTACATTTCCTTGTTCATGATAATCGTTTATTATCCATGCTAGAATTGTATTAATAGGAAACTCAGATACATGTGTGGATACATAGACAACACCATGTCCCTAGTAAGCCTCTAGTTGACTAGCTCGTTGATCAATAGATGGTTACGGTTTCCTGACCATGGACATTGGATGTCGTTGATAACGGGATCACATCATTAGGAGAATGATGTGATGGACAAGACCCAATCCTAAGCCTAGCACAAAGATCGTGTAGTTCGTTCGCTAAAGCTTTTCTAATGTCAAGTATCATTTCCTTAGACCATGATATTGTGCAACTCCCGGATACCGGAGGAGTGCTTTGGGTGTGCCAAACGTCACAACGTAACTGGGTGGCTATAAAGGTACACTACAGGTATCTCCGAAAGTGTCTGTTGGGTTGGCACGAATCGAGACTGGGATTTGTCACTCCGTGTGACGGAGAGGTATCTCTGGGCCCACTCGGTAGGACATCATCATAATGTGCATAATGTGATCAAGGAGTTGATCACAGGATGATGTGTTACGGAACGAGTAAAGAGACTTGCCGGTAACGAGATTGAACAAGGTATCGGGATACCGACGATCGAATCTCGGGCAAGTATCGTACCGCTAGACAAAGGGAATTGTATACGGGATTGATTAAGTCCTTGACATCGTGGTTCATCCGATGAGATCATCGTGGAACATGTGGGGGCCAACATGGGTATCCAGATCCCGCTGTTGGTTATTGACCGGAGAGTCATCTCGGTCATGTCTGCATGTCTCCCGAACCCGTAGGGTCTACACACTTAAGGTTCGGTGACGCTAGGGTTATAGAGATATTAGTATGCGGTAACCCGAAAGTTGTTCGGGGTCCCGGATGAGATCCCGGACGTCACAAGGAGTTCCGGAATGGTCCGGAGGTAAAGAATTATATATAGGAAGTGCTATTTCGGCCATCGGGACAAGTTTCGGGGTCACCGGTATTGTATCGGGACCACCGGAAGGGTCCGGGGGGTCCATCGGGTGGGGCCACCTGCCCCGGGGGGCCACATGGGCTGTAGGGGGTGCGCCTTGGCCTATATGGGCCAAGGGCACCAGCCCCAAGAGGCCCATGGGCCAAGAGAAGAGGAAAAGGAAGAGTCCTAAAAGGGGAAGGCACCTCCGAGGTGCCTTGGGGAGGAGGGACTCCTCCCTGGCCGCACCCTTCCTTGGAGGAAGGGCCAAGGCTGCGCCCCCCCCCTCTCCCTTGGCCCTATATATAGTGGGGGAAAGGGAGGGCAGCACCAACCCTAAGCCCTGGCGCCTCCCTCTCCCTCCCATGACACATCTCCCTCCTCCCGCAGCGCTTGGCGAAGCCCTGTTGGAATCCCGCTACTTCCACCACCACGCCGTCATGCTGCTGGATCTCCATCAACCTCTCCTCCCCCCTTGCTGGATCAAGAAGGAGGAGACGTCGCTGCTCCGTACGTGTGTTGAACGCGGGGGTGCCGTCCGTTCGGCGCTAGGATCATCGGTGATTTGGATCACGACGAGTACGACTCCATCAACCCCGTTCTCTTGAACGCTTCCGCGCGCGATCTACAAGGGTATGTAGATCCACTCCTCCCTCATTGCTAGATGACTCCATAGATAGATCTTGGTGACACGTAGGAAAATTTTGAATTTATGCTACGTTCCCCAACACATTCTTGTGTGACGAAAATGGAGCATGACTAAACTATATGATTTTGTAGGGATGAACTTTCTTTGGCCATGTTATTGTAAGAAAACATAATTGCTTTGTTGTTTTGCTTGAAGTATTATTATTTCTATGTCAATATGAACTTTTGTCTTGAATCTTTCTAATCTGAATATTCATACCACAAGTAAGAAGATTTTCATTGAAATTATGCCAAGTAGCACTCCACATCAAAAATTCTCTTTTTTATTATTTACCTACTCAAGGATGAGCAGGAATTAAGCTTGGGGATGCCTGATACGTCTCCAACGTATCTATAATTTTTGATTCCTCCATGCTATATTATCTACTGTTTTGGACTATAATTGGGCTTTATTTTCCACTTTTATATAATTTTTGGGACTAACCTATTAACCGGAGGCCCAGCCCAGAATTGCTGTTTTTTGCCTATTTCAGTGTTTCGAAGAAACGGAATATCAAATGGAGTCCAAACGGAATGAAATCTTCGGGAACGTGATTTTCTCACCGAACATGATCCAGGAGACTTGGACCCTACGCCAAGACATCAGAGAGGCGGTCACGAGGGTGGAGGGCGCCCCCCCTAGGGTGCGCCCCTGCCTCGTGGGCCCCTCGGAGCTCCACCGACGTACTTCTTCATCCTATATATACCTACGTACCCCAAACGAACAGGGATGGAGCCAAAAACCTAATTCCACCGCCGTAACTTTCTGTATCCATGAGATCCCATCTTGGGGCCTGTTCCGGAGCTCCGCCAGAGAGGGCCGTCATCACGGAGGGCTTCTACATCATCATAGCCTCTCCGATGAAGTGTGAGTAGTTTACCTCAGACCTTCGGGTCCATAGTTAGTAGCTAGATGGCTTCTTCTCTCTTTTTGGATCTCAATACAAAGTTCTCCCCCTCTCTTATGGAGATCTATTCAATGTAATCTTCTTTTTGCGGTGTGTTTGTTGAGACCGATGAATTGTGGGTTTATGATCAAGTCTATCTATGAATAATATTTGAATCTTCTCTGAATTCTTTTATGTATGATTAGTTATCTTTGCAAGTCTCTTCGAATTATCCGTTTGGTTTCGCCAACTAGATTGGTAGTTCTTGCCATGGGAGAAGTGCTTAGCTTTGGGTTCGATCTTGCGGTGTCCTTTCCCAGTGACAGAAGGGGCAGCAAGGCATGTATTGCCTCGTTGCCATCGAGGATAACAAGATGGGGTTTATTTCATATTGCATGAATTTATCTCTCTACATCATGTCATCTTGCTTAAAGCGTTACTCTGTTTTTAACTTAATACTCTAGATGCATGCTGGATAGCGGTCGATGAGTGGAGTAATAGTAGTAGATGCAGAATCGTTTCGGTCTACTTGTCACGGACGTGATGCCTATATACATGATCATGCCTAGATATTCTCATAACTATGCTCAATTCTGTCAATTGCTCAACAGTAATTTGTTCACCCACCATAGAATACTTATGCTCTTGAGAGAAGCCACTAGTGAAACCTATGGCCCCTGGGTCCATTGTCATCATATCAATCTCCATCACTTTAATATTGCTTTGCTTTTTTACTTTGATTTTACTTTTTGCTTTGCATATTTATACCAAAAATACCAAAAATATTATATCTATCAGATCTCACTCTCGTAAGTGACCGTGAAGGGATTGACAACCCCTAATCGTGTTGGTTGTGAGTAGCTATCGTTTTGTGCAGGTACGAGGGACTTGAGCGTGGCCTCCTACTGGATTGATACCTTGGTTCTCAAAAACTGAGGGAAATACTTATGCTACTCTGGTGCATCATCCCTTCCTCTTCGGGGAAATCCAACGCAAGCTCAAGACGTAGCACCGCCGCACGGCCGCGCTGTTCCTCTCGATCCCGAATCGCATCGGCATGCCGAGGATTCGAGAAGAAGAACTCAACCCCGACCGTGGCAAAGGGCGCCGCCGCCAAACCGTTCGACGACGACGCGCTCACCGCAAGGCGAACACGCAGCCGGCGAAGGGGATGGCAATGACGCCATCATCAAGTGCTCCACCGTCGTTGTCTTCAAGCGAGGCAGAGGAGGAGCGTGCGCAGCTGCGCCTTGTTCTCTCTAAAAAAGGGGGGCGATGGATGGAGAAAGAGAGGAGGGGAACAAGAAAAGGCTAGCGACGCGGCGGCCGTCGCCGGCGAGCACGCGCGGCGTGGTGGTTCGGCGATCTGGACAGAGGCCACCGTCGCAGAGCTGTGTCTCCCTCTCTTTGCCTCGGATGTTAAGAGAAGAAAGTGGAAACATAAGGGGGAAGGGAGAGGAGGCGCGCGTGGCGCGGTGGCTTCCGTCGCCGCCGGTGGCCCGGCCGGGCGGCCAGAGCGCAGCTCCTTGGCTCCACCGTCACGAGAGAGAGGCACAATGGTCGAGTCGAGCGAGACAAGGGGAGCGCTAGGTTTCGATCGGTAGGAACCCTCTTAGTTTTGTTCGACCGAAAACGGTGTTGGACCGTCGATCTCATCGGACGGCAGGAATGGAAACCCTAGCTCGCCAGTGGGCCTTTGGGCTGAAAGGCTCGCAGTGGCGGCGGCGCACGCGGGCCTCTAGGCCAAGGCCGCAGCCACGTGCTGGGCTGAGGCGGGCTCGCACGAGTGCGCGGAGGAGTAGGCCATGGGCCGCTGCTAGCCTCACACGCTAGGCCGAGGCCGGCTGGAGCTGCCGTGATTTACTGATTTATTTTTGTCCATTCTTTTGGGCAAATTTTATACATTTTTTCTTTTCAAAATTATCCAATGAATTTTTTTTCTAGAAAATAGAAAAGTAAAAGAAATACTTCTGAAAAGTAAAAAGTTCATGAATTTTTTACTCATGTTTTTCTGCTGCAAATAAAAATAAAAGTGCTCTTTTAAAAGTGAATAGAACTAAACTAAAAGATTAAATTGTTGCTTCTCTAATGCATTTTTGAACCAACCGGTTAAAATTGCTTAGAGAGTAAAAGAGTATATAATTTTTTGTGAATATAATATTGTAAAGTTTTCGCTACAAAGTAAAAGTTTTATCCTCCAATTAAATTGGAACCAACGGGAAAATTTAATTGGAAGTACTGTTCATAACAATGTTTTTGAACCATGCACGACTCATGTTAGGAGAACGCGCTAAAAGACAAAGCATGTTAATCATATGTCTCCGGTACGACTCTGACCATGCATGACTTGAAGAAACCGCCAAGCCCACGCCGTCGGTTGTGGAACCACGGCTTCTGGAGCGCCTCCGCTGCATTAAGCCGCTTCTTCGGGTTGCTCTCCAGCAGCCCGCTGAGCACCTTGAACCCGGCCGATGACAACTTGCGACGGTGAAACTTCTGCCAAAGGCGGCTGATGCCTCCGTCACCCGGCTGTTAGGATGATCTCCACCGTGTGGGCTCAACAGCCCACCGGGCACTTAGATCCGCGCCCTGATCGGGGGCGCTCAACCCACTATGTTTGACGGCCCCCCTGTCACCTGCACTATATAAAGAGGTGGGGGTCGCGGCTCGCAACATGAGGTCCGTTGCGACGCCGTACACCCCACCTACATCCCCTACCGATCTAGAGTTAGTGAAGTGCTGACGGGAAGCACCGCCATCACCTCACCCACTCTCCGCCATCACCATGCGTCACAGCATCACCATGGCCTCCGGCTCGAGGCTCGTCAGGTGTTGTCTACTACACAACCTTCTTCTTGTAGATGTTGTTGGGCCTCCAAGTGCAGAGGTTTGTAGGACAGTAGCAAATTTCCCTCAAGTGGATGACCTAACGTTTATCAATCCGTAGGAGGCGTAGGATGAAGATGGTCTCTCTCAAGCAACCCTGCAACCAAATAACAAAGAGTCTCTTGTGTCCCCAACACACCCAATACAATGGTAAATTGTATAGGTGCACTAGTTCGGCGAAGAGATGGTGATACAAGTGGTATATGGATAGTAGATAAAGGTTTTGTAATCTGAAATTATAAAAACAGCAAGGTAACTAATGATAAAAGTGAGCACAAACAGTATTGCAATGCGTTTAAACAAGTCCTAGGTTCATACTTTCACTAGTGTAAGTTCTCTCAAAAATAATAACATAATTGGATCACATAACTATCCCTCAACGTGCAACAAAGAGTCACTCCAAAGTCACTAATAGCGGAGAACAAACAAAGAGATTATGGTAGGGTACGAAACCACCTCAAAGTTATTCTTTCTGATCGATCTATTCAAGAGTCCGTAGTAAAATAACATGAAGCTATTCTTTCCGTTCAATCTATCCTAGAGTTCGTACTAGAATAACACCTTAAGACACAAATCAACCAAAACCCTAATGTCACCTAGATACTCCAATGTCACCTCAAGTATCTGTGGGTATGATTATACGATATGCATCACACAATCTTAGATTCATCTAGTCAAACCAACACAAAGTACTTCAAAGAGTGCCCCAAAGATTCTACCGGAGAGTCAAGACGAAAACGTGTGCCAACCCCTATGCATAGGTTCATGGGCGGAACCCGCAAATTGATCGCCAAAACATACATCAAGTGGATCAATAGAATACCCCATTGTCACCACGAGTATCCCACGCAAGACATACATCAAGTGTTCTCAAATCCTTAAAGACTCAATCTGATAAGATAACTTCAAAGGGAAAACTCAATCCATTACAAAAGAGTAGAGTGGGGAGAAATAACATAAGATCCAACTATAATAGCAAAGCTCGCTGTAACATCCCAAATTTTCAATTTGGAATGTTATACATTAGATCATCACTGCATATCATATTTTATTTGCCTTTGGTTTGATTCTAGAAATTCTACGCAACTAAAGGACCCTCGGAGAGAGTTGGGGACTTCGTTATTTTCATATTTGAGTTTTCTTAAATTTTGAAAATAGGATCATTTGATTTTATTTATTTTATCTTCAATTATTTCTATTATAAAAATATGAGAGAGGGAATAAAATGACTTTCACAAAATAAAGAAATATTGAGGATTTAATAATAAAATCAAATACGATTTTATTTTGGAGTTATTTGCTATTTTATTTGAATTTAGGAAAAATGCGTGTTTTTAAAAATTCATTTAGGCCCCAAATAAATGTTCATCCTGTTCGGCTTGATTTTAGAAGTCGGGGAAAATTTATTTCGGAATTTTTGGAGTCCGTTTAGTATTTCTTTTATTTGTTTTTCTGTGCATAATTATTTAAAAAAACGCAAACCGACTTTGGACCGTGTTCGGCCAGGAGTCTGTCCGGCTGGGCCTTTATAAGGAGCCGCCCCGAGCCCGTCAGCCCACCCCGCACCGCAACCCTAACCCTAGCCGACCCCGCCGCTGCC
>NC_041392.1:457105447-457156978 GCF_002162155.2 Triticum dicoccoides | reverse complement strand
CCCCACGCCGCACCGCCGCCCCACGCCGGACCCCGCCGCCGCCGCCTCGCCGGAGGTTGACCCCGCCCCGCCGCCGGCGGTTTTCCCTGAGAAAATCGTTCAGTTTTCCGTTCGGTTTTTGTAGATCCGTTTTTTTAGAGATCGGTTTATTTTCCGGTTTAGTTTATTTAGCGAGCGTTCGCTCGCTCGTTCATTTTACCGGACGCGTTCACCGTTTAGTTTCAGAAAATGAACGTTCGTTCGTTAATCTGTTCGCCTTTTTTCTTTTTCTCGGATTTTCCGCGATTATTTCTGATCGCGATTTCTGATTTGATTTTCGTTCTAGTATAACTTTTCGCTCGTTTATCGGAATCAGGCGATTCAAGCGCCTGGAGTTTCGTCTCGAGCCCCTCTTTCCGTTTAACTAACTCAAACAAGTTTTTGCTTATGTAAAATTTGACCTAGATTCAGATTAGTAAACGAAGTTTATTTCTTTCGCCGTTTGACTTTCGTTGTTTCATTCGATTTGATTCTTTTTGCAAACCAGAGTTCTTAAGTTGAACTTTCTGGTTAGTTCTCTCTTTTGAGTTTTACATGTGCATTAGATGAGTACTTATTGTATGCTTGTTTGTTTGCGATAGAGTACCCGGAGTGCGCCGCTTGCTACTTTGAATCTCTAGGTTTCGCGGATCATCAGCAAGGCAAGTGACACTTTGATCATACCTTTTACTACCCAGTTTTATTGCATTAGATCAATCCTCAAACATTGCATGATTAGGATCTAATTAAATTGTGGGATTTGGGAAGTAGATGAGGTAGTACCTATTTCCTGTTTTATTATCAAACCTTTGGGAGTTACTTCTACGTTTGCTTATATTGCCATGCTATGCTAGTAGACGTGGATTGGGTGAGTGTATCCATGACAGATGTGAGATTGTTAATTAATGGTTTATTTAAGGTGGCAACTTAAACACACATTTGGATGGATTGAGGCACCTGGATATTCCAGCGATTGCCTGTTTTTCTTTATGGACCGCCACCCAGGCTCAAAGGGATCATCAGATTATTCATACTAGAAACTTCTGTGTGCAGCCACAAGCTACTATGGGCTCTAGCATAGTTGATTAAGTCGTGCGAACTCTTATAGTGGTAGACTAGCAGATGTAGGGGAAAGTAGGTGTAACGGTCTACCCGTTCGTAAGGTGCTAGCGCTTCTGAAAGACTATGTCTCAGTCATCCGTTTCTCAAACATCATGTACTGCGAGAATCCCGATGGAGGAGATCGAGTCTTGTCGGGAAAAGTGCGCAAACCTCTGCAGAGTGTATAAACTAATCATGGTTAGTCGTGTCCCCGGTTATGGACGTCTTGAGTATCTAGTACTTGGATTATCATGTGAATCTCATCATGTTACTTTAATTAATTTGTTGGGTTGTAATGTTGATGCTTAATTGGGATTGAGAGGGTGTCTACACTCAATGTTTAACAACTACCATGATAGTTAAATAAAATTTATTCCTTTGTAGTAGGGAAAAATTGGCTTTACGCAAAACTATAACCATAGAGCTTTCCACCAGCCAAATATGCATGTAGTATAGCTTTATTCTTTCATTACTCTCCATGTGTTACATTACCAGCATATTCCATGTGCTGACCCATTTTCGGGCTGCAATGTTCATGTTGCAGACTTTTCAGACGACGAGTAAGGTGCCTTTAGGTCGTGGTTCTATACTCAATGATGCCGTTGGAGTTGATGGACTCACTTATCTTCCAAGCCTTCCGCTGTTATCGTTACTAGATGGCCTTAAGCCATATTTATTGTAATAAGTTCTCTTTTGAGACACTCGATGTAATAAGTGTGTGATTGCTACTCTGTTACAAATCCTTCAAGTATTGTGCGTGTCAGCATTACTGATCCAGGGATGACACTGAAGCACAAAGATCAGACCGTTTGAGGTCTGGTCGCTACAAGATGGTATCAGAGCACACGCTAATTGTAGGACACGACCACTAAGCTGAAGCCCTAGATCACTACTCACTCTTCTCATTTCTGACTCCTCATCTTTTCTACTCTTTTAGGATGGCGGATCCAAGGATCAAGTTCACACAACCGGATGAAGATACACCCTTTGGACGTCACTTGAAGGAAGTCACTAGATACCTGAACATCGGAGTACCAAGCTTCACTGGAACCTACAACGCCACCTTACTTGAAGAGGAGCGCTGGATGATTCAAGTTCAAGTTCCAGGAAGGACGTTCATGCCAGTCACTGAGCCCATAGAGTTTTCCTTTGATGCACCAAGCTGGAGTCTAGGAAAGAGCATGACAGCTCACATCACCATGGGACATATTGGAGAAGTTTACCGCAATGATCTCAAGGATACTATCTACCAGATTTGTGGGCGCCGAGATGAGCACTGGGAGATGATGAGCACCAAGAAGGATAGATCAATCGCAACTTTTATCCAGGAGGTAAACCAGCACATTCGACGTCAGGAGAACCAGATGTGCGCAGACATGATAGATCTGAAGAAGGCGAGGACAAGAATCACGCAACTGGAGGAAGAACTCAGGGCTACACGTGAAGATTATGAGGAGGAAATTGTCGTGCTAGTGGATAAGAATGACGACCTGATCAAGAAGATCGGAATATTCATGGGAGACCCTACACCAGTAGAAGAAGATGAAGAACCCAAGGAGATTCGCCCGGAAGACTACATCATCATCGACGACACCGACTCGGACCCAGACGATAGCGATGATGACTACGTTGACGAAGCTGGAGCAGATATCATGGAGTCTGCAACCGAAGAATATTTCTAGTAGACCACCCCATCAGTAGTAGTATTCCACCATGTAAATAGAGTAGTCCGAGCACTTTTGCGATAGTTAGACCGATTGTATGCCCTTGTTTGATTGAATGAAGTGATTTGTTTGCTTTTGCCTCATGTGCATATGGGTAGTTTTTTCTCTCTAGACCCCTCTATATTCTTAAATCTCATCTTTTCTAAACCCATCAGATGCCTTCGAGACGTGACAATGGATTTGCATTTCCACCGGAGCTCACCCAGTTGATCCAGCAGCAGAATACGTTGATGCAGCTGCTAGTCCAGAATCAGAATCAGGGGAACAACAACAACAACAACCCGCCACCACCACCACCACATGTTGATCACTTAACCCGTTTTCTTAGGCTGAATCTGCCGGTGTTCTCTAATAGCACCGAGCCTATAGTAGCAGATGATTGGCTCCGCAAGATTGGAAGGGAGTTAACCACTACAGGATGTACTGATGCTGAGAAGGTGCGCTTTGCCGCACATCAGTTGGATGGACCAGCAGCATCATGGTGGGAGAATTACACCGTCACCTACCCTATAGCCACGGTGACATGGGACCAATTTCAGCAGGCTTTCTGTACTGCCCATATTTCAGCAGGAGCTATGGCCATGAAGAAGCATGAGTTCCGTAACTTGCGCCAAGGAGGATGGACTGTTGGCAAGTATGTGGATGACTTTAGTAAGCTAGCACGTTATGCCCCAGATGACATTGCTACGGATGCAGCTAAGCAGGAGAAGTTTCTGGAAGGACTGAATGATGAGTTGAGCATGCAGTTGATGGTAGGAAGCTTCAACAACTACCAGGAGTTGGTGGATCGTGCTCTTGTGATTGAAGGGAAACAGCAGCAGATTGAGAACCGCAAGAGGAAGTATGGACAAGGGAAGTACAATTCAGGAGCTCAGCAGAAGCCACGTTTTACCCCTAAACCAGGAGGACATTTTCAGCATACCCATGGAGGTGGTAGCTCGCATAATCATAATGGCCCCAAGAATGGTAATGTAATGGAGGAAGCAACGGCCAGAACCGTACCAACCCATCAACCCCAGCTAAGAGAGGCCTGAGCCAAGTCACTTGCTTTAAGTGCCAGAAAACCGGACATTACGCCAATGAATGTCCTGAAGCCCAGAATAGAAATGGCAATGGAAGCTCTAGGAAGAAGCCGAACCCTTTCAATAGGGGATAGGTGAACCACGTAAACGTGGAGGAGGTTGAAGACCAGCCGGATGCAGTAATCGGTAAGATTTTGGTTAAGTCTTTTACTGCAATCGTTCTTTTTGATACTGGTGCATCACATTCATACCTACCAAGGGGATTCACAGATAAGTATAACCTGCCCACTAAGGTTCTTAGAAAACCCATGCTAGTGAGCTCACCAGGAGTGGAGTATATGGCCAGCCGAGGATGTTTTCAAGTGCCATTGAGTATAGGTAGGCATGTGTTTCCCTCGGATTTGATCATTTTGGAATCGCAAGGTTTGGATGTAATTCTGGCTATGGATTGGCTGTCGATGTATGGCGGAAACATCGAGTGCGCTAGTAAGTCGATTTTGCTTACCACCCCAGAAGGAAGAAGGATCAAGTATGTATCCCGACATGTGCCTAAGAGGACTCAAGTAAATTCCCTAACAGGAGTTCTACAGGAGGAAGTACCGGTGGTAAAGGATTTTCTGAATGTATTTCCAGAAGAGTTACCAGGCATGCCACCGGATAGGGACATTGAGTTTTTGATTGAGCTTTTGCCAGGCACAGGGCCAATATCTAAGAGACCATACAGGATGCCCGCAAAAGACTTGGAGGAGATTAAGGAGCAGATTAAAGAGTTACTGGATAAAGGTTATATTCGCCCAAGTTCTTCGCCTTGGGGATCACCAGTACTTCTAGTGGAAAAGAAGGATGGATCGTTAAGGATGGTTGTTGATTATCGAGGATTGAATGAAGTGACGATCAAGAATAAGTACCCACTGCCGATGATCAATGATTTGTTTGATCGATTGCAAGGAGCTAAGGTATTTTCCAAGATCGATCTGCGATCAGGATACCATCAGTTGAAGATTCGAGAACAAGATATACCTAAGACGACTTTTACCACCAGGTATGGGCTGTACGAGTATACCGTTATGTCATTTGGTCTCACTAACGCACCTGCCTATTTTATGAACACGATGAACAAAGTGTTTATGGAGTTTTTGGATAAGTTCATCGTAGTGTTCATTGATGATATTCTGGTTTACTCGAAGAATGAAGAGGAGCATAAGGAGCATTTGTGTTCGGTACTTGAGAAGCTTAGAGAACATCAGTTATATGCCAAGTTTAGCAAATGTGAGTTTTGGTTGAAGGAAGTTGGATTCCTCGGACACGTTATATCCGGAGAAAGTATAGTAGTAGATCCCACCAAGGTTGTCACTATGACAAATTGGGAAGCACCAACAACAGTTGGAGATATCCAGAGTTTTCTTGGACTTGCAGGATACTACCGAAGATTTATTGAAAATTTCTCGAAGATTGCGAAGCCTATGACGGACTTGTTGAAGAAGGATACCAAGTTCAAATGGACTGAGGAATGTGAGGCCATTTTCCAGGAGTTGAAGAAACGTTTGGTTACATCACCAATGTTGATTTTGCCGGATCAGAACAAAGATTATGAGGTATATTGCGACGCTTCATGTCGAGGACTTGGAGCAGTGCTTATGCAGGAGGGAAGAGTTGTTTCGTATGCCTCATGACAGCTTAAGCCTCATGAGTTGAATTATGCCATGCATGATTTGGAGTTAGCAGCCGTAGTGCACGCCTTGAAGACTTGGAGGCATTTTCTCATTGGAAACCATTGTGAAGTATACACGGATCACAAGAGTTTGAAGTATATTTTCACGCAGAAGGAGCTACATCTCAGGCAAAGGAGATGGTTGGAGCTCATCAAGGATTATGACATGAGATTGCATTATCATCCCGGAAAGGCTAACATAGTAGCCGATGCGCTGAGCCGTAAAAGCCATGTCAACACACTAATGACGGGAGATTTACCGAAGGAGTTAGCCGAGGACCTTCGTGAGCTATGTTTGGAGATAGTTCCGAGAAGCTATGTAGCAGCATTGGAGATTCAGTCTACTTTGATGGATAAGATCAGAGAAGCTCAGAAGGCTGACAAGGAGGTTGCCTCTATAAAGGAGAAGATGAGCAAAGGAAAAGTTAAAGGATTTCGTGAGGATGAGCACGATACCTTATGGTGTGAAGACCGTGTTTATGTGCCCAATGACCCGGAGATCAGGAAGTTGATTATGCAAGAGGCCCATGATTCACCATATTTGATTCACCAAGGAAATACCAAGATGTATTTGGATTTGAAGGATACTTTCGTGAGTATGTAGCAGTTTGTGATGTAGAGCATCAGAAGCTAGCAGGATTGCTACAGCCATTGCCGATACCCGAATGGAAGTGGGATAAGCTAGGCATGGATTTTATCACAGGTTTACCCAGAACGCGTTCAGGCTATGACTCGATTTGGGTTGTAGTCGATCGCCTGACAAAGGTAGCTCATTTCATCCCAGTAAAGACTACTTACACCAGTTCTACGTTGGCAAAGATATACATGACCAGGATCGTATGTCTGCATGGAGTTCCAAGGAGCATTGTATCAGATAGAGGAACCCAGTTTACGTCAAAGTTCTGGAATCAGTTGCACAAAACTTTGGGTACCCGGCTAGAGTTCAGCACAACTTTTCATCCACAGACAGATGGACAGACCGAGAGAGTCAATCAGATTTTGGAGGATATGCTGAGAGCTTGCGCGCTAGACTACGGATCTAGTTGGGACGACAATTTGCCATATGCAGAGTTCTCTTACAACAATAGTTATCAATCCAGTTTGAAGATGGCCCCTTTCGAAGCCTTGTACGGAAGGAGGTGCAGAACCCCATTGTCGTGGGATGAAGTTGGAGACCGCCAGTTGTTTGGACCGGATTTGATTAAGGAGTCTGAACAAAAAGTGAAACTGATTCGCAATAGGCTCAAGGTAGCCTAGTCCAGGCAGAAGAGCTACGTAGATTCTAAACGCAAGGAGACAGTTTACGAAGTCGGAGACTGAGTTTATCTTTGAGTATCACCACTTCGAGGAGTTAAGCGCTTTGGAGTTAAGGGAAAGTTAGCGCCACGTTTTGTAGGACCATATAAGGTTTTGGAGCATATGGGAGAAGTAGCCTACAAGTTGGAATTGCCCGAAGGATTGTCAGGAGTTCACGATGTATTCCACGTTTCCCAGTTGAAGAAGTGTCACGCTGAGATGGCTGATATACCACTAAGGGATACAGTGCCGCTAGAAGCGATTCAGTTGGACAGTGATTTGACCTATGAGGAGAAACCAGTCAAGATTCTTGAGTATGCCAGCCGAGTCACCTGCAGCAAGGTCATCAAGTTTTGCAAAGTTCAGTGGAGCCACCACACCGAGGATGAAGCCACCTGGGAGCGAGAGGAAGATCTGCTGAAGGACCACCCTCACCTATTTTCTAGCCAACCCGAATCTCGAGGGCGAGATTCATCTTAAGGGGGTAGGTTTGTAACATCTCAAATTTTCAATTTGGAATGTTATACATTAGATCGTCACTGCATATCATATTTTATTTGCCTTTGGTTTGATCCTAGAAATTCTACGCAACTCAAGGACCCTCTGAGAGAGTTGGGGACTTCGTTATTTTCATATTTGAGTTTTCTCAAAATTTGAAAATAGGATCATTTGATTTTATTTATTTTATCTTCAATTATTTCTATTATGAAAATATGAGAGAGGGAATAAAATGACTTTCCCAAAATAAAGAAATATTGAGGATTTAATAATAAAATCAAATAAGATTTTATTTTGGAGTTATTTGCTATTTTATTTGAATTTAGGAAAAATGCGCATTTTCCAAAATTACATTTAGGCCCCAAATAAATGTTCATCCTGTTCGGCTTGATTTTAGAAGTCGGGGAAAATTTATTTCGGAATTTTTGGAGTCCGTTTAGTACTTCTTTTATTTGTTTTTCTGCGCGTAATTATTTAAAAAAACGCAAACCGACTTTGGGCCGTGTTCGGCCATGACTCTGTCCGGCCGGGCCTTTATAAGGAGTCGCCCCGAGCCCGTCAGCCCACCCCGCGCCGCAACCCTAACCCTAGCCGACCCCGCCGCCGCCCCATGCCGCTCGAGCCGCCGCCAACCCACGCCGCGCCACCGCCGCCCCACGCCGGACCCCGCCGCCGCCGCCCGCCGACCCTGCCGCCGCCTCGCCGGAAGTTGACCCTGCCCCGCCGTTGGCGGTTTTCCCCGAGAAAACCGTTCGGTTTTTCATTCTTTTTTTAGATCCATTTTTTTAGAGATCGGTTTATTTTCTGGTTTAGTTTATTTAGCTAGTGTTCGCTCGTTCGTTCGTTTTAACGGACGCGTTCACCGTTTAGTTCCAGAAAACGAATGTTCGTTCGTTAATCTGTTCGTCATTTTTCTTTTTCTCGGATTTTCCGCTATTATTTCTGATCGCGATTTCTGATCCGATTTTCGTTCTAGTATAACTTTTCGCTCGTTTATCGGAATCAGGCTATTCAAGCGCATGGAGTTTTGTCTCGAAACCCTCTTTCTGTTTAACCAACTCAAACAAGTTTTTGCTTCTGTAAAATTTGACCTAGATTCAGATTAGTAAACGAAGTTTGTTTCTTTCGCCGTTTGACTTTCGTTGTTTCGTTCGATTTGATTCTTTTTGCAAACCGGAGTTCTTAAGTTGAACTTTCTGGCTAGTTCTCTTTTTTGAGTTTTACCTGTGCATTAGATGAGTACTTATTGTATACTTGTTTGTTTGCGATAGAGTACCCGGAGTGCGCCGCTTGCTACTTTGAATCTCTAGGTTTCGTGGATCATCAGCAAGGCAAGTAACACTTTGATCATACCTTTTACTACCCAGTTTTATTACATTAGATCAATCCTCAAACATTGCATGATTAGGATCTAATTAAATTGTGGGATTTGGGAAGTAGATGAGGTAGTACCTATTTCCTATTTTATTATCAAACCTTTGGGAGTTACTTCTACGTTTGCTTATATTGCCATGCTATGCTAGTAGACGTGGATTGGGTGAGTGTATCCATGACAGATGTGAGATTTTTAAGTTAATGATTTATTTAAGGTGGCAACTTAAACACACATCTGGATGGATTGAGGCACCTGGGTATTCCAGCGATTGCCTGTTTTTCTTTATGGACCGCCACCCAGGCTCAAAGGGATCATGAGATTATTCATACTAGAAACTTCTGTGTGCAGCCACAAGCTACTATGGGCTCTAGCATAGTTGATTAAGTCATGTGAACTCTTAAAGTGGTAGACTAGCAGATGTAGGGGAAAGTAGGTGTAATGGTCTACCCGTTCGTAAGGTGCTAGCGCTTCTGAAAGACTATGTCTCGGTCACCCGTTTCTCAAACATCATGTAGTGCGAGAATACCAACGAAGGATATCAAGTCTTGTGGGGAAAAGTGCGCAAACCTCTGCAGAGTGTATAAACTAATCATGGTTAGCCGTGTCCCCGGTTATAAACTAATCATGGTCAACCCTGAGGGAGAACTACTCCCTCCTCATCATGGAGAGATTATGGTAGGGTACGAAACCACCTCAAAGTTATTCTTTCCAATCAATCCGTTGGGCTATTCCTATAAGTGTCACAAACAGCCCTAGAGTTCGTACTAGAATAACACCTTAAGACACAAATCAGCCAAAACCCTAATGTCACCTAGATACTCCAATGTCACCTCAAGTATCCGTGGGTATGATTATACGATATGCATCACACAATATCAGATTCATCTATTAAACCAACACAAAAGTACTTCAAAGAGTGCCCCAAAGTTTCTACCGGAGAGTCAAGACGAAAACGTGTGCCAACCCCTATGCATAGGTTCATGGGCGGAACCCGCAAGTTGATCACCAAAACATACATCAAGTGGATCAATAGAATGCCCCATTGTCACTATGGGTATCCCACGCAAGACATACATCAAGTGTTCTCAAATCCTTAAAGACACAATCCGATAAGATAACTTCAAAGGGAAAACTCAATCCATTACAAGAGAGTAGAGGGGGAGAAACATCATAAGATCCAACTATAATAGCAAAGCTCGCGATACATCAAGATCGTACCACCCCAAGAACACGAGAGAGAGAGAGTGTAAGTGCATCTAGTGCCACCCCTAGCTGGTTTTGGAGTATCAACGACAAACCTGGTTGAGGGACTAATGTGTTTGTGAGAATTGCAGGATAACATAGGTAGAAGTCCCTCATTGACTTGGTTTTCCTACCAGAGATGACCCCTAAAAATGTATGAAGACATTGAAGTCAAAGGTGGTATGTGAAGACAGTCACATTGAAGACTATGACAAGAGAAGACATCGAGTGAAGACTATGGAGCACGAAGACTTAGTTGTTTCGTCGTTCTTTTTCTTCTTTGTTGAGTCATAGGAACCACCATACTGTTAGTTGGGGTCCAAGTGAACCAGTCGGAATGACTGAAGTGATGCTTAACCAAAAATACTATGTCTTCGAGCGAAGACAATGAGAGAAAATCTTATCCAGAGCTGGATAAGTCAGCTTTGCTTGTAGCCCAAGCAAAGTTGTCGTGTGTGTTTGAAATCTGACCGTTGGAACACGTGTCAGTTCCTTAGTGACCCAGGGTCATTTCGGACAAATCAGGTCGGGTTGCCTAGTGGCTATAAATAGCTCACCCCCTACAACCATAAATGGTTGGCTGCTCAGAGTTAGTGCACGGCTTTTGTCGTTTGAGAGCAACCCACCTCGAAGCCTTTGAGAGAGAATTCCTGCGAGGATAAAGCCCTAAACACCCAGAGCCAAAGAGTGTTAGGCATCACTTAAGTCTTCCTGTCTGTGTGATCTAAAGACTTATTACACTTGAGGACTATGAATCCTCCAGCCGGTTAGGTGTCGCGTTCGGAGCATCCAAGAGTCATTGTGGATCGCCGATGAACGAAGTCTGTGAAGGTTTGGAAGTCTACCGTGAAGACTTACCAGAGTGATTGGGCGAGGACTCGGTGTCCTTAGCTCAAGGGGAATAAGGTGAAGATGCGGTCTTCTGAGTTGAATCTCAGCCTCCCTAACCAGACGTACACTTGTCACAGCAACTGGAACTGGTCCAACAAATCATTGTCTTCAACGAGTCACTGGTTTCATCCTTCCCATTCCTTTACTTACGGTTGGCCCTGGTGAAGTCATTGTATGATTGCATTATCTTTTGTCTTCACTGAGTGACTGCTTGTTTTGATTGGCTTCATACTATCTTCCATCCTGATCTATACTGCCTAGCTGCTATTATTCTTCGTGCCTTCATTTCATTGAATACTTGACTATGGCTTGCTTAGTGTAGTCTACCTTCCGCTGCATGATAATAGGTTTATTTCTATCATTTGTCTTCGAAACTTCCATGTTTTGAAGACTTTCATAAAATCGCCTATTCACCCCCCCTCTAATCGATCACTAGCACTTTCAATTGGTATCAGAGCAAGGTACTCCCTTGTTCTGTGTGATTCGGTTTAACCACCTGGAGTTTTAGCTATGTCAACTGCAGGGATAATCAAAGTCTCCGCTGCGTGCCCAGTCTTCAATGGAACTGAATATCCCTACTGGAAGAATAAGATGTGCATGCATCTTGAAGCCATTGATGTCGACCTATGGTATGTCGTCAAGAATGGCGTTCCCAAGGCTGGTGAAGGTGTCACTGCTGCTGATGTCAAGAAGTTCGTTCAACTGGACTCCACTGCCAAGAACATCATCTGTGGTCATCTGACCAAAGGACGGTATGGCTGTGTGAGTGCTTTGGAAACATCTAAGCTAGTCTGGGACTGGCTCTCCAAGGTCAACGAAGGCGTCTCAACCCAGAGAGATCAGAGAATCAGTGTCCTTCGCAACCTCTTCAAGAGAAACGACAATGAGAATGTCCAGCTCACGTTTGATCGACTCACTGACATCACAAATGAGCTTCAAGCCCTCGACGCTACTGAGATCACCAAGCATGAAGTCGCCAAGACACTCCTGAGATCACTTGACAGCTCGTTTGACACCCTAGCCCTGATGATTCAAGAACGTCCTGACTTCAAGACACTCGATCCGGCTGACATACTTGAGAGGCTCAACACACATGAGTTTCAGCTTTCTGAGAAAAGAGACATCTACGGTCCCAACTATGGGCGAACTCGTGCCTTGAAGGCAAAAGCTGTCACCTCATCTAAAGAAGAATCTGACAACAGTTCTGATGATCCCGAAGACATTGGAAAGGAGCTTGCTATGCTTGTGAAGAAGTCCCAAAAATTCACCAAGAAGAAAGGCTTCAGAAAGTCTTCACGATCAAGCTCAAGGAATGATGAAGCTTCTGCTCATAACTACAAGAAGAGAACATGCCACAAGTGCAAGAAACCTGGCCACTACATCTCTGAGTGTCCGCAGTGGGACAATGAGAACAAGAAGAAGAAGAAGAAGAAGAGCAAGGAGTATGATTCTCATGACAAGAAGAAAAAGAAATACTCAAAGTCTTCTTCCAAGTCTTCCTCAAAGTCTTCATCACACAAGAAGAGCTCATCTGGCAAGGCTCGTGCATTCGTGAGCAAGGAAATGGATTCAGAGGAGGAGTCCGCTTCTGAGGAGGCAGAGGTGGAGTATGAGGAGGAGTCCGATTCTGGCGTTGCAAGCCTGGCTACAACATACGTTGCCAAGTCCATCTTTAACAGTGAAAACAATGACTTCATCATCGACACCGATGCAAATCACAAGGACTACTCCGCTCCCACCTACTACTTCATGGCACGTGGTGCGAAGGTAAACACATGCACTACTCACTATCAAACATCAAATGAAGATGACTCTGATTGTGGTTCCAAACCCAGCTACAAAACACTTGCTAAAATTGCAACTGAACAACAAAAAGCTATGGAACATATTCAAAAACTGTTAGATAAAAGCGATGACCTATTAGACGCTGAAATGACTCGATCTCAGTCCTTAATTGAAGGCATAAAAATCTTCATGGTAAGTATGAGGAACTTGAAAGTCGTCATGAAACGCTCTCAACAATTCATGAAAAGCTTTCCTATGATTATCTTTAAAGGAAGCAAGATCTTGAGAAATTGAGAGTGGATCATGAAGATCTTCAAAAGGAAAATGAGTCACTTCGCGCCAAATAGATCAGTTCCGCTCAGGAAGGATTGGAACCACCATGTCTTAAATGCATTGAGCGTGCCAATGCTACTTCTGTTGCTGGGTGTTCTACTGCTGCTACTATTGCAATATCTTCAACAGTTGATGTGGTAACTAACCCCTCTGCTGAGGATACCACTGCTATTGCTGATGAAAATGCAAGGTTGAAGACATTGCTTGAAACAGGGATGTACAAAAGTCTCAAAGGGCATCAGACACTATGTGATGTTCTCAAAAGGCAGATCCTGAACCGAAACCCTAGGAAAGAGGGTCTTGGGTTCGAAAGGAAAATGAATGCTGATGGCTCTTACTGGAAACCTGAGCAGTACCCCAAAACCACATGGGTTGCTGCAAAGCAACCCTTAGTGGATCCATCCACCCTGTCAGGCTTCAATTGTGCTAATCCCATTGTTATTGATGAATCCTTTGATGCAAACTATAAACTGTTTAAGAATCAGAATGGTGAAGTGTTTGCCAGGTATATTAGTACTAACTGCAGGAATGGGCCACCTATGAAGAAAGTCTGGGTGCCGAAAAGGTTGTTGGATAATCTTCCTGTGAATGTCGTCATGACACCACAAGTGAAGAAGACAAACCCCAGACCACAGGCTTCATATGGTCCAAAGGCTTCATACAGACGAAGGACTCACCTGAGTCGCACTAATGCAAATGTTTTGCAGGGAAGCCATACTCAGGCCTATGAATATGAGCGTGTTTCATCAAACCACCATGTTCATAAGACCAAGAACTACTCTGCTTATTCTTATGAGTACTATTTTCCACCTGCAAGACTTTTTGCTAGGGCTCCAAAGCCAAAGTTCTCAGATGCTGCACTTAGACTCATTGCTTCGAAGCCACCCTTGAAAATGTGGGTGGCTAAGAAAGCTTAACTCTCTTTTGCAGGGAAAGGTCTCCAGCCGAGAATCAAATTCGTCTGAAGCTATTGCTGGGGACCTTAAACATCTTGTAGGGCGCAAGATCAAATTCCCAAATGGTCTTATTATGTATTTTGTTCCTGAGTCGCTTGCTACATGCCCTATCAGTCCTAACCTCGATCTAAGCTTTCATAATCCACTTGCTCGTCAAATGTTTATGCTTCACAATTCTCTTCGTGAAGCCTATCCCCCTAACTGCACTATAGGGTACGACACCAGCTGCTTCAGAATGGATTGTTGATAGTGGGTGTACTAATCACAAGATTGGCAAGCAAAGTCTTCTCATGGACTCAACTTTACGTCCATCTGATAAAAGTCACGTCACATTTGCTGACACTGGTAAAAGCAAGGTATTGGGTCTAGGTAGAGTTGCAATCTCAAGGGATCAACACATGGATAAAGTAATGCTTGTTGAATCCCTTGGTTTCAACTTAATGTCTGTCTCAATGTTTTGCGATTTAAACATGATTGTGATATTTGGAAAATATCGTTGCCTAGTTCTAATGGAATCTGACAAGTCCCTAGTCTTTGAAGGGTATCAGAAAGATGATTTGTACGTGGTAGATTTCTCAGCAGGACCACAACTTGCCGCATGTCTTCTAGCAAAAGCTTCTGAATGCTGGCTCTGGCATCGGAGGCTAGGGCATGCTGGCATGAGGAACTTGCACACTCTTGCAAGGAAGAAGCATGTCATAGGCATCGAGGGCGTCAAGTTCAAGAAGGATCACTTATGCGGTGCCTGTGAAGCAGGAAAGATGACGAGGGCCAAGCATCCCTCGAAGACAATCATGACAACGACTCAACCCTTTGAACTGCTCCACATGGACCTTTTTGGTCCCACTCATTACTCAACTCTTACTACTACTACTTGTCTCTATGGCTTTGTCATTGTTGATGATTATTCAAGATATACTTGGGTGCATATAATCCTCTACAAGACTGAAGTGCAGGATGTCTTTAGACGCTTTGCCAATCGAGCCATGAACAACTATGGCGTCAAGATCAAGCACATTAGAAGTGACAATGGCACTGAATTCAAGAACACTGGCCTAGACACTTATCTTGATAATTTGGACATCACACATGAATTCTCAGCTCCGTACACGCCGCAGCAGAATGGCGTCGTGGAACGCAAGAACAGAACACTTATTGAGATGGCCCGGACGATGCTTGATGAATACAAGACTCCAAGAAAGTTCTGGCCTGAAGCCATTGATACTGCATGCCATATCATCAACCGTGTTTATCTTCACAAGCTTCTGAACAAGACATCCTATGAGCTCCTTACTGGCAAGAAGCCAAATGTCAGTTACTTCAGAGTATTTGGTGCCAGGTGCTAGATCAAGGATCCACATCACACTTCAAAATTTGCACCGAAAGCACATGAAGGTTTTATGATTGGATATGGAAAGGATTTGCACTCCTACAGAGTCTTCAACCTCTTTCACTATAAAGTGGTTGAAACTGTGGATGTGCAGTTCGATGAGACTAACGGCTCGCAAAGAGAGCACCTGCCAAATGTGCTAGATGAAGTTCCATCCAGTAAATCAATCAAACTTATGGGAACTGGAGAAATCATACCATCTGAAGCTCAGCCTGAAGAGGAACTTATCATCTCTGCACCTGATCAACCTGAAGACAATGCTCAGCCTGAAGACAATCCTTCTAACGATGACAATGATTAGCAAGAGCAAAATCTTCATCCTGTTCATCCTCGTGTTGCAAATGAAGTACAAATTGAGAGGATAATTGATAGCATCAATGCACCAGGTCCACTCACTCGTTCAAGGGCAACACAACTAGCAAACTTCTGTGGGCACTTCGCATTCGTCTCAATATCTGAACCCAAGAAAGTTGATGAAGCCTTCATGGAACCTGAATGGATTCAAGCTATGCAAGAAGAGCTTCAACAATTTGAGCTGAATAATGTATGGGAACTGGTTAAGCGTCCTGATCCTCGTAAGCACAATATAATAGGCACTAAATGGATATATCGCAACAAGCAAGATGAGCATGGTCAAGTTGTCAGAAACAAATCTCGTCTGGTTGCTCAAGGATATACCCAAGTTGAAGGGATTGACTTCGGTGAAACATTTGCTCCTGTGGCTAGGCTTGAAGCTATACGCATACTGCTGGCCTATGCAAATCATCATAACATTCTTCTGTATCAAATGGATGTGAAGAGCGCTTTTCTCAATGGAAAGATTGAAGAAGAAGTGTATGTTGCACAACCGCCTGGCTTTGAAGATCCAAAACATCCTGACATGGTGTACAAGCTCAACAAGGCACTGTATGGCCTCAAACAAGCCCCTCGGGCTTGGTATGACACACTCAAAGACTTCTTGAAGAGCAAAGGCTTCAAACCTGGTTCCCTGGATCCCACTCTCTTCACGAAGACATATGATGGTGAACTGTTTGTGTGCCAAATATATGTGGATGACATTATCTTCGGCTGCACTAATCAGAAATACAGTGAAGAGTTTGGATATATGATGCAAGAGCAATATCAGATGTCCATGATGGGTGAGCTGAAGTTCTTCCTTGGTATTCAAATACGTCAGCAATGCAACAACATCTTCATATCTCAAGAGAAATACCTCAAAGATTGCCTGAAGAAATTTGGAATGCAAGACTGCAAAGGCTACATGACGCCAATGCCAGCCAAACACCATCTGGGTCCCGACAACAATGGTAAAGAGTTCGATCAAAAGGTATACCGCTCCATGATTGGTTCTTTGCTTTATTTATGTGCATCTAGGCCAGATATCATGCTTAGTGTTTGCATGTGTGCCCGGTTCCAAGCGGCACCAAAGGTATCGCATCACTTAGCTGTGAAGCGAATTCTTAGATATTTGGCTCACACCCGAACACTAGGATTATGGTGTCCAAATGGCTCAGAGTTTGATCTACTTGGATTCTCGGATGCTGATTATGCTGGTGGCAAGGTGGATCGCAAGTCTACATCAGGCACATGTCATTTTCTGGGACGATCACTTGTATGTTGGTCTTCAAAGAAGCAAAACTGTGTATCTCTCTCCACTGCTGAATCTGAATACATTGTTGCTGGATCTTGCTGCGCTCAGCTTCTATGGATGAAGCAAACACTCAAAGACTATGGCATTCATTTGAAGCAAGTACCACTCTATTACGACAATGAAAGCGCCATCAAGATTGCCAACAATGCAGTTCAGCACTTGAAGACAAGCACATTGAAATTCGTCTTCACTTTCTCAGAGATCATGTTATGAAGGAAGATATTTATATCATACACATCAACACTGAAGAGCAATTGGCAGATATCTTCACCAAGCCCTTGGATGAGAAGAGGTTTTGCAAGTTACGATGTGAGCTAAATATCTTGGAATCCTCAAATGTCCTGTGATCAGGCACACATCCTAACACTTAAGCATGTTGATGACTTAGATGTGCAACACACGAAGTAAAGTATATCTTCAATCAATGAAGACTTACATTCTAAGTGTGAATATATTAATGTGGAATTCGACTTCGGAGCGCCACGATAATTGTGCGCCGTGTCTGGGTCTAATATTTCCTATACGGCGGGTAACGCCACCACCAAAATTTTCCCTTTGAAGTGTTTTTCTCATGGCGTTACATTTGCAAAGTCTTCGCATTTTGTTTGTCTTCAATGTTAAAATGTCCTCATATTTATCTTCAACATACTGATTTGGTTACTGTCCTGTACAGCATTCACTTATAGCTATGGCTTCTTGCTGAATCTTTTGAACTAAGTGGATGTGATCGGACCCTAACCCCTCTATGCTTCTTTACTAAGTCTATCTACCCAAATCATATGCATTCTATTGACACTGTCAAAATGTCTTCTCTGCATCCTTGTCAGCAGAAGACACAGAGACAAACATTAATCCGTTTTCAATGCTAAATCCTTTCACCTGAAACCCGGAGAAGTGGGAATGACCACCCGACAATCCAGGCGTGCGTGGGAATGTGGAACAACCTCTAATGTGTTGTATGATAGCCATGTGTCCCTCAGATGTGAATCGCCAGGGGCACCTGTGTAATAACACTGTGCCGTCCCTATCCCTATAAATACACGCCTCGCCATCGTAATTATCCCTTCTTCCACTCTCGCACAAACCCTAGCGCCACCGCTAGCCCTCGACGACACCGGCGACGAAGCGCTTAGCTGCCGCGACCTCACCGACACCGTCTTCACGCCGGCCGCGGACATCGTCTTCTCCGCCGTCGCCGTAGGTGTCCTCCGTCGCCAAGTTAGGGCATGGAAGATCGAACTGCTCGGCCTCCTCTCCCATTTCGTCTAGCAGTTCTTCGTGTCATAAATAAAACCTCCTTTTTACGGCCCCTTTGATCCTATAGATTCATCATTTTCTACCACAAGCAGTTTCTATTCACACAAGTTGAATCTATTTCATACTGCATCTCATAATATGCCCAGTATGTTCACTTATGCTTCACAAAGTAGTTAGATTCCTCACTTGTACTTATTCGTGGATTCATACAAATCTGGAACCAACTCTCTATCTATGAGTGAATGTCTTCGCACTATGTGGTCAATGTCTTCTAAACTGATTTATCTCCAAAATCTTCTGAGAATGCATATGACCTCTTCCCCTTCCCTCGCACCTTAATGCTGTCACAGGTACATGTCCGTGGGAGAATCCCTTGGTTCTCATAGTCTGCATTCATTTGCAGAAGTCTTACAACATCATATAAATTCTCTTGAAGCCAGTTCCTGTCTGACCAGTAGATGGAAGACTTTGACACTGTTAAAGCCTTTCAGTTTAAACTTCATGGCACCAGAAAAATCTGCAAGGAAGGGTGGCAGACAACGTCATGGCAACACCTCAAGAGATTTGCCTCCTGACCTCTATGAGCTGTACAAGACAGATTCGAAGATATTGGGCAGAACAGTGGTTCAAGTACAGGTTCGTGACCCAAGAGTATGCTGAGAAGAATGCCATCAAGCGACCATGGGGAGACATACTATACAAAAATCTTCAACCCAGGTCCAGAGCTGAAGCCATTGAACAAGGCTTCTATCCTTGTATCGTTCGTGGACCACAGCCTGCAGATGCGGACCCATCGTCACTGCTATGGTGTCGTGACGACAATCTATTCAAGCGCAACCTTCAGTTTGCCAGGAACTCGGCCAAAGAAAACAAGAAGTCACGAGGTTTAGACTTCAACCCAGGTCCCTCTGCTCCTCGTGTCGATGGCTCACGCGAAGCTGAACCCAATCTTGTTGGGCCCTTCTACAACCTGGAAGGTCTCATCACTCATATTATGGTTCAAGGGGCAGTCGTGGATCAACCTGCAGACGTTGTTGAATCTGACGAAGCGCCTGCACCAGCGAAGCCAAAGAAGCTGAAAAAGCCTAAAGCTTCAAAGCCTGCCCCTGCACCAAAGGTCTCACGGGTGAAGCCTCTGGCCACTTCACCTCCTGAACTCAGTGTGTAGTCTGAAGATTTGTCACGCATCTCCAAGCCCTCCAAAGTGAAGATGCCCTTGCAACCCACTAGCCAAGCACTGACCGCTGCTGCTATTTTGTGCAATGACGCCATTGATCTGTCCAGCGACGACGATCTTGGTGATGGTGCTCTTGAGCAGTTGATCAAGAGCAAGCAAGAGGCAGAAATCTTCAATGACCTTCCTCTCTTTGATGTTGAAATCATCAACACATTCATTGATGAGTGGTTTGACAACCCAAATGTCAGCTTTGATGATCTTCAACTTCCCATTGGCCTCAGCGTCGCCTTCCATGGAGCAATTGCTGCTGAGCTGGCTCTAGCTCAGAAGATTGTTGAACTGAAGCATAAGATAGATTATGAAAAGGCTCAGTTCAAGAAGCACATGGCCAAGCTCAATGTTGAAGACATTCAGAACTTCCAGACCATGATGCATGAGCTTAAGGAAGCATTCCGAACCAAACGCGAAGAAGCCAAAGGTTCTCGTGAGCGCATGAAGGATCTTGCTGCTAAATGTGTCCAAGGATACAATGAGGCTGAAAAGCGCAAGGCCTTGGGGCGACCAGGAATCGACCCCAGAATGGCGGCCAAGAAGAAGAAGAAGCCAGTTGTGGCAGAACCCAAAGCACCAAGGCAGGAAGTACATCCAATTGTCTTCCCAGCCAGTATGACAGGCTCGAAGCCTAAGGTCCCCACAGTGGCTTTAGAACTGAAGAAAACAAGGGCTGCTGAAGCTGAAGCCAAAAAGCGCAAAACCAAGGGCACCACTGATGATGCTCCTCCAACTAAGAAACGCAAAACCAAGAAGAGAGATCGGGCTGCTCCCACAGAGCCCCTTGAGGTCGAGCCAATTTCAGTGGCTCGTCTTGCGTCTGAAAATCAAGAACGCCAAGTGGTAATTCATGAGCCTGCTTCTCCAGAGGCTCCTGAAGCTGAAGACAATCCAGTTGTTGACCCCACCGCAGCTGAAGACATTAGTCCTCATGACAATGTTGAAGATGATGAAGTCCTTCCTCAAATCGAGCACCAATTGGTATCATCGCCTATGCTCACGCACAGCAAACTCATCAGCATTGGTCGTCCTCTGACGCCAACTGCTCAGGATGCATCGTGGGCTGATCACCCACAACGACAAGACACCCCAAGTTCTCCCCAACCGCAAGCTACCTCACCAGTGCAAGATGACGATGACTTTGAGGCCCAGCACACTCCATCTCCACAAGCGTCACCAGCATTACGCAGGCTTCGCAAAGGACCAAGGCCCCAAGTCACTCCCACTATGCACGTGTCTGAGTCCGAAGCCAAAATGGTTGAAGATATTCCGACTGCATCAGCCAAGGAAGAAGAAGCACCAAGAGTTGAAAGAGTTGCTACACCCCTGTCCCACCAAGATGTTGTTCTCGAGGAGAACGTGTCCGACCCTCCAGCTCCTGAAGTGGAGGTTAACAACCCTGAGGCGGCCACCAACATCACCGCTGAAGCCAATGACGTTGTCATGGCTGAAGCTAATACGGTGCCTGAAGCTACTGCGGTGCCAGAAGTCCAAGCATCTGAAGCCACTGCAGCACCCGAAGTCAATGCTGAAGCACCTGAGGTACAAGCACCTGAAACCAATGTGGCCCTTGAAGCCCATGAAGACAATGCCAATGCTCTTGTTCCCCCTCCAAGACCTCATACAATTGAGCTGGCATTTGATCGTGGTCAGCCTGTTATGGTCCGCTGGCCCATTCTGGTTCCTCCACCTGCTGCGGGTCCACAATTTGAGTATCATGTCGAGCACAGACCTCAAGTCCAAAAGCCCAAGCCAATACTTCCACGATTCCCAGGCACTGCCACTTCACCTGGGGTCTTCAATGTGAATGGCTTCGTGGCACATAACACCTTCTTCAACAGCTCCAAGAACCCTTATACCAGACCTCGCATTTCATTAGATCGGTTCTGGAGCTATCAGCAGCGCAACTACTATTCCTGCGTCCTATACAATCAAGAGCGCATATTTCCACATATACGCCTCGACTCTGAAGCTATAGCTGGCCTGCCCTGTCTTGAAGAAGCGTTGGATTGCTTTGTAGATGTTGTACTGTTGCAGTTTGTCACAGATAAGGAACACTAGAATGAAGAGCTTCTGCTATAGTTCTATGCAACCCTTCACATTCGAGGCTACAACAGGGATCCAAAGACTTGGGTCCTTGAGTGGATGACAGGCAATGTCCACCATGAAGCTAAAGCTCTTGATATCATTGAGCTCACAGGCCTGCCCACTCCTGGTGAATACTATGAACCAGGTTGTCAACAACACCAAAATGCCTTGGAAAGCATCTTTCAGAAGCCAGAACCCAACATGAGTCAAATGCTGAGCATGATGAAGCCTCTGCCACACGACGCTGAATACCCATCTGAGTTCTTTGTTGAAGACCTAGAGTACCTGCCTCGCACCATTTACCATATCATCAGGAAGACTCTATGGCCTGTCAAAGGACATTCATCTGCAGCGAAGCTTGAAGGAGCAATGAAGACTTTGGTTTTCTATATCTTCAATGGAATCAGCTTCAACGCTCAAGACTTCTTCATCAGGCAGTTGGCTGCATCTGGCTCCGACATTTTTGGATTGAAATTCTATGCTCCATGGGTCATGCGTCTTATCAAGCGTCACTCCGCCTTCAACTATCAGCCGTTTGCGCGCAATCATCTCATATTCTTGTCAGAGGTTGATCTGTCAGTTGAAGCTATTTACCCAGAGCCGGCTAAGGATCCCATTTATCTTCACAATGTTGATCACCAAAGCTTCACCCAGCCTATTGAAGGAGTTCCAGCAGTTTCTCGTGTTTATCCTCTTCCTGGCAACACACGTGCCCCTCGCGCTCAAACTGACGCCACTGGTAGCACCATTGCGCAAAGGCCTCGAAGGTGATCTCGTGTCCTAAATGACCGAGAGCTTCTCGTCACGCTGCATCAGAAACAGGACAAACATCACGACTGGCTTAAGCGTCAGATGCAAAGCCTCTTGGTGGATGTCAACCGCATTCGCAATATTGCCACCAAGAATGCCTTTGTCACTCATGAAACCTGTTGGAGGTCATGGAAGAGTTTGACCTTACTTAGTGCTGAAGCTGATCTGCAAGACGATGGCTTCACCGAACGGTTCAAGTTTGACTCAACTCCTCCCAGAAATGCTCACTTGCGTCGGACTCCCTCACTTGAAGACTCTGACTACTCGTCTTCAGCTGCGACAGTGAATGCCAGAGTCATCGATGACCAAGATGATGCAACTTCACCTCCTCCAACGTCAGCGCGTGTCGACACTGCACCAAGTTCTTCTGCACCACCGGACCTCAACAACGACCCTGCTGCCTCACCTGCACCTCATGGGAACGAGTAGGCGCTCTATGTCTTCAAACCTTTTTGGTCCTTACTAACAAAAGGGGGAGAAGCATATGAGTTGATAGTCTTCAAGCGGGTCCATATGGGTGGTTGCTTTACCTTTTGCTACTTTTGCCAAGTGCTTACAACTCATGCTTGCTTTTCGATACATTTGGTTCCTTGAGTTGTAACACCTAAACTCGATGGTTGTCTGCTACTTATTTGCTATTTCGCATGTGCGATGATAACTTCCGCACTTAGGTCATTTCACAGACGTCATTTTTCATTATGCATGTCATTATCTTTGTTACATCAAATCATGCATGATGAATTGTCATCATAAGTTGAAGAGGATCTCCACAAGTACAACCTGCCATGTGCATTTGCATTCCAAGAGCAAATTACTTATATGCACATCTTCAGGGGGAGCCTTTGCCACTTATGAAGACAAATACCCTATCCTTTAAAATTTCACATATTTTATTCCCCGTTGAAAACTTCAACCAGTTTGTCATCGATCACCAAAAAGGGGGAGATTGTAAGTGCATCTAGTGCCACCCCTAGTTGGTTTTGGAGTATCGACGACAAACCTGGTTGAGGGAGTAATGTGTTTGTGAGAATTGCAGGATAACACAGGTAGAAGTCCCTCATTGGTTCGGTTTTCCTACCAGAGATGACCCCTAAAAATGTATAAGACATTGAAGTCAAAGGTGGTATGTGAAGACAGTCACATTGAAGACTATGACAAGAGAAGACATTGAGTGAAGACTATGGAGCGCGAAGACTTAATTGTTTCGTCATTCTTTTTCTTCTTTGTTGAGTCATAGGAACCACCGTACTGTTAAGTGGGGTCCAAGTGAACCAGTCAGAATGACTGAAGTGATGCTTAACCAAAAATCCTATGTCTTCGAGCAAAGATAATGAGAGAAAATCTTATCCAGAGCTAGATAAGTCAGCTTTGCTTGTAGCCCAAGCAAAGTTGCCGTGTGTGTTTGAAATCTGACCGTTGGAACACGTGTCAGTTCCTTAGTGACCCAGGGTCATTTCGGATAAATCAGGTCGGGTTCCCTAGTGGCTATAAATAGCTCACCCCCTACAGCCATAAACGGTTGGCTGCTCAGAGTTAGTGCACGGATTTTGTTGTTTGAGAGCAACCCACCTCGAAGCCTTTGAGAGAGAATTCCTGCGAGGATAAAGCCCTAAACACCCAGAGCTAAAGAGTGTTAGGCATCACTTAAGTCTTCCTGTCTGTGTGATCTGAAGACTTATTACACTTGAGGACTGTGAATCCTCCAGCCGGTTAGGCGTCACGTTCTGAGCATCCAAGAGTCATTGTGGATCGCCGGTGAACGAAGTCTGTGAAGGTTTGGAAGTCTACCTTCAAGACTTACCAGAGTGATTGGGCGAGGACTGGGTGTCCTTAGCTCAAGGGGAATAAGGTGAAGACGCGGTCTTCTAAGTTGAATCTCAGCCTCCCTAACCAGACGTACACTTGTCACAGCAACTGGAACTGGTCCAACAAATCATTGTCTTCAACGAGTCACTGGTTTCATCCTTCCCATTCCTTTACTTACGGTTGGCCCTAGTGAAGTCATTGTATGATTGCATTATCTTTTGTCTTCATCGAGTGATTGCTTGTTTTGATTGGCTTCATACTATCTTCCATCCTGATCTATACTGCCTAGCTGCTATTAGTCTTCGTGCCTTCACTTCATTGAATACTTGACTATGGCTTGCCTAGTGTAGTCTACCTTCCACTACATGATAATAGGTTTATTTCTATCATTTGTCTTTGAAACTTCCATGTTTTGAAGACTTTCATAAAAATCGCCTATTCACCCCCCCTCTAGTCGATCACTAGCACTTTCAGAGAGAGAGAGAGAGAGAGATCAAACACATAGCTACTGGTACATACCCTCAGCCCCGAGGGAGAACTACTCCCTCCTCGTCATGGAGAGCACCGAGATGATGAAGATGGCCACCGGAGAGGGCTTCCCCCTCCGACAGGGTGCTAGAACGGGTCTAGATTGGTTTTCAGTTGCTACGGAGGCTTCTGGCGGTGGAACTCCCGATCTATTGTGTTCCCCGAAGTTTTTAGGGTATACGGGTATATATGGGAGGAAGAAGTACGTCGGTGGACCTCCGGGCTGTCCACCAGGCAGGGGGGTGGGCGCGCCCCCACCCTCGTGGGCAGGTCGGGACTCTCCTGGTCCAACTCCGATACTCCGTGGGCTTCTTCTGGTCCAAAAATAAGTTCCGTGAAGTTTCAGGTCAATTGGACTCCGTTCGATTTTCCTTTTCTGCGATACTCTAAAACAAGGAAAAAACAAAAACTGGCACTGGGCTCTAGGTTAATAGGTTAGTCCCAAAAATCATATAAAATAGCATATAAATGCATATAAAACATCCAAGGTTGATAATATAATAGCATGGAACAATAAAAAATTATAGATACATTGGGGACGTATCAGCATCCCCAAGCTTAATTCCTGCTCGTCCTTGAGTAGGTAAATGATAAAAACAGAATTTTTGATGTGGAATGCTACCTATCATATTCATCATGTATTTCTCTTTATTGTAGCAAGAATATTCAGATCCATAAGATTCAATACAAAAGTTTAATATTGACATAAAAATAATAATACTTCAAGCATACTAACCAAGCAATTATGTCTTCTCAAAATAACATGGCCGAAGAAAGCTATCCCTACAAAATCATATAGTCTGGCTATGCTCCATCTTCACCACACAACGCATTTAAATCATGCACAACCCCGATGACAAGCCAAGCAATTGTTTCATACTTTTGATGTTCTCAAAATTTTTCCATCTTCACGCAATACGTGAGCCTGAGCCATGGACATGCACTATAGGTGGAATAGAATGGTGGTTGTGGAGAAGACAAAAAGGGAGAAGATAGTCTCACACCAACTAGGCGTATCAACGGGGTATGGAGATGCGCATTAATAGATATCAATGTGAGTGAGTAGGGATTGCCATGCAACGGATGCACTAGAGCTATAATGTATGAAAGCTCAAAAAGAAACTAAGTGAGTGTGCATCCAACTTGCTTGCTCACGAAGACCTAGGGCATTTTGAGGAAGCCCATCATTGGAATATACAAGCCAAGTTCTATAATGAAAGATTCCCACTAGTATATGAAAGTGACAACATAAGAGACTCTCTATCATGAAGATCATGGTGCTACTTTGAAGCACAAGTGCGGTAAAAGGATAGTAGCATTGCCCCTTCTCTCTTTTTCTCTCATTTTTTTATTTTTTTATTTGGGCCTTCTCTTTTTTTACGGACTCTTCTTTTATTTGGGCTTCTTTGGCCTCTCTTTTTTTTCGTCCGGAGTCTCATCCCAACTTGTGGGGGAATCACAGTCTCCATCATCCTTTCCTCACTGGGGCAATGCTCTAATAATGATGATCATCACACTTTTATTTTCTTACAACTCAAGAATTACAACTTGATACTTCGGACAAGATATGACTCTATATGAATGCCTCCGGAGATGTACCAGGATGTGCAATGACTCAAGAGTGACATGTATGGAAGAATTATGAACGGTGGCTTTGCCACAAATATGATGTCAACTGCATGATCATGCAAAGCAATATGACAATGATGAAACATGTCATAATAAACGGAACGGTGGAAACTTGCATGGCAATATATCTCAGAATGGCTATGGAAATGCCATAATAGGTAGGTATGGTGGTTGTTTTGAGGAAGATATATGGTGGGTTTATGGTACCGGCGAAAGTTGTGTGGTACTAGAGAGGCTAGCAATGGTGGAAGGGTGAGAGTGCGTATAATCCATGGACTCAACATTAGTCATAAAGAACTCACATACTTATTGCAAAAATCTATTAGTTATCAAAACAAAGTACTATGCGCACTCCTAGTGGGATAGATTGGTAGGAAAAGACCATCGCTCGTCCCCGCCCGCCAGTCATAAGGAAGACAATCAATAAATAAATCATGCTCCGACTTCATCACATAACGGTTCACCATACGTTCATGCTACGGGAATCACAAACTTTAACACAAGTATCTCTGAAATTCACAACTACTCACTAGCATGACTCTAATATTACCGTCCTCATATCTCAAAACAATCATCAAGTATCAAACTTCTCATAGTATTCAATGCATGTTATATGAAAGTTTTTATTATATCCCACTTGGATGCCTATCATATTAAGACTAAATTCATAGCCAAAGCAAATTACCATGATGTTTAGGACTCTCAAAATAATATAAGAGAAGCATGAGAGTTCATTTATTTCTTCAAAATAAAACCACCACCGTGCTCTAAAAATATATAAGTGAAGCCCTAGAGCAAATGACAAACTACTCCGAAAGATATAAGTGAAGATCAATGAGTAGTCGAATAATTATGCAACTACCTGAAGACTCTCTAACATTTAAGAATTTCAGATCTTGATACTTTATTCAAACAGCAAGCAAAGCAAAAGAAAATAAAATGACGCTCCAAGAAAAACACATATCATGTGGTGAATAAAAATATAGCTCCAAGTAAAGTTACCGATGAACGAAGACGAAAGAGGGGATGCCATCCGGGGCATCCCCAAGCTTAGGCTCTTTGTTATCCTTGAATATTACCTTGGGGTGCCTTGGGAATCCCCAAGCTTAGTCTCTTGCCACTCCTTATTCCATAGTCCATCAAATCTTTACCCAAAACTTGAAAACTTCACAACACAAAACTTAACAGAAAACTTGTAAGCTCCGTTAGCGAAAGAAAACAAAACACCACTTCAAGGTACTGTAGTGAACTCATTCTTTATTTATATTGGTGTTAAAGTTACTGTATTCCAACTTCTCTATGGTTTATAAACTCTTTTTCTAACCATAGATTCATCAAAATAAGCAAACAACACACAAAAAACAGAATCTGTCAAAAACAGAACAGTCTATAGTAATCTGTCACTAACGCAAACTTCTGGAACCTCAAAAATTCTAAAACAAATTGCTAGACATGAGGAATTTGGAATAGTGGGAGTATCATAAGAGACATGAATACTATAAATTGTTTCCACATTAAAAGAGTAATGTTCAAAAAAGTGGTAATCATAATCATGACAAGTTTTATAAATATAATCACTACTTTTTATAGCATAAGTATCATCACAATAATCATCATAAGTAGGAGGCATGCTATCATCATTATAAATTTTCATATCAAAACTTGGGGGACTAAAAATATCATCTTCATCAAACGTAGCATCCCCAAGCTTGTGGCTTTGCATATCATTAGCGTCATGGATATTCAAAGAATTCATACTAACAACATTGCAATCCCCTATGCTAATCTTTGAATGATGAGCATATATCTTTTGGAGTAGTTTGTCATTTGCTCTAGTGCTTCACTTATATCGTTCTAGAGCACGGTGGTGGTTTTATTTTGTAGAAATAGATGAACTCTCATGCTTCACTTATATTATTTTGAGAGTCCTAAACAGCATGGTAATTTGCTTTGGTTATGAATTTAGTCCTAATATGATGGGCATCCAAGAGGGATATAATAAAAACTTTCATATAAAGTGCATTGAATACTATGAGAAGTTTGATACTTGATAACTGTTTTGAGATATGGAGATGGTGATATTAGAGTCATGCTAGTTGAGTAGTTTTGAATTTGAGAAATACTTGTGTTGAAGTTTGTGATTCCCGTAGCAAGCACATATGGTGAGCCGTTATGTGATGAAGTCGGAGCATGATTTATTTATTGATTGTCTTCCTTATGAGTGGCGGTCGGGGACGAGCGATGGTCTTTTCCTACCAATCTATCCCCCTAGGAGCATGCGCGTAATACTTTGTTTCGATAACTAATAATTTTTTGCAATAAGTATGTGAGTTATTTATGACTAATGTTGAGTCCATGGATTATACGCACTCTCACCCTTCCACCATTGCTAGCCTCTCTAGTACCGCGCAACTTTCACCGGTACCTTAAACCCACCATATACCCTCCTCAAAACAGCCACCATATATACCTATTATGGCATTTCCATAGCCATTCCGAGATATATTGCCATGCAACTTTCCACCATTCTGTTTATTATGACACACTCCATCATTGTCATATTGCTATGAATGATAATGTAGTTGACATTGTATTTGTGGCAAAGACATCGTTCATAATTCTTTCATACATGTCACTCATGAGTCATTGCACATCCCGGTACACTGCTAGAGGCATTCATATAGAGTCATATTTTGTTCTAAGAATCGAGTTGTAATTCTTGAGTTGTAAGTAAATAAAAGTGTGATGATCATCATTATTAGAGCATTGTCTCAGTGAGGAAAGGATGATGGAGACTATGATTCACCCACAAGTCAGGATGAGACTCCGGACGAAAATAAATAAATAAAATAGGCTAAAGAAGCTCAAACAAAAAAGAAGAGAAAAGAGGCTGTCGGTGTCAAAACCGGTGGATCTCGCGTAGGGGGTCCCGAACTGTGCGTCTAGGTGGATGGTAACAGGTGACGGGGGACACGATGTTTTTACCTAGGTTCGGGCCCTCTCGATGGAGGTAAAACCCTACTCCTGCTTGATTGATCTTGATGATATGAGTATTAAAGAGTTGATCTACCACGAGATCGAAGAGGCTAAACCCTAGAAGCTAGCCTATGGTATGATTGTTGTTGTTGTTACGGACTAAACCCTTCGGTTTATATAGACATCAGAGGGGGCTAGGGTTACACAGAGTCGGTTACAAGGAAGGAGATCTACATATCCGTACTGCCAAGCTTGCTTTCCACGCCAAGGAGAGTCCCATCCGGACACGGGACGAAGTCTTCAATCTTGTATCTTCATAGTCCAACAGTCCGGCCAAAGGATATAGTCCGGCTGTCCGGATACCCCCTAATCCAGGACTCCCTCAGTAGCCCCTGAACCAGGCTTCAATGACGATGAGTCCGGCGCGCAGATTGTCTTCGGCATTGCAAGGCGGGTTCCTCCACCGAATACTTCATAGAAGATTTTGAACACGAGGATCGTGTCCGACTCTGCAAAACAAGTTCCACATACAACCGTAGAGAGAATAATATTTTCACAAATCTAATCTGCCGACGCATTCCACAGTGTGACATCACACCACAGCCAGGTCACCATTCGAATCGTTTTTCACAACCAACCTTAGCGTGTTTCACGAGGCAGTTTCCTTGGCACGTCTTGTCGAAGCAGAGATCGTGTCCCCTTATTACGGGATTCCCATCAATACGGACGTGGGTAACCCAACCGTGCCTATTGGTAGGACTCCTAGATCTTAGGCAAGTCCCAAACAGCCACGAGGAGGGCGCTTGATATTCACCCTCTTTATAAAGGGGACAAGGCTTTTTCTTTTTTCCCTCTCGTGCTGAATCAAATCCTTCCCCCGCCTCGAGTTCTAACACCCAAAACTCAGGTCAGGTGCTTCGGACCTTCAACTATGTCCGGATCCAAACTCCAAGGTCGGTGGATGCCTTCTTCCATCACGGAGGAGGACATCAAAAAGTTGAGAGAGGCTAGATATCTGACCGCCGAAATTTTGCATCGGCTGCCTGCCCGAGGGCAGGTCGTCCCTACTCCTGAACCCAACGAGAGCGTTGTGTTCGTCTCCCACTTCCTCCGAGGACTAGGCCTTGCTCTGGATCCCTTTGTCAGGGGTCTTATGTTCTATTATGGGCTAGGTTTTCACGATCTGGCCCCGGATTCCCTTCTTCACATTTCGTCATTTATTTTCGTATGTGAGGCCTTCCTCCGCATTACCCCTCACTTCTGCCTGTGGCTCAAGACCTTCGATGTGAAGCCGAAGTTGATCAAGGGGCAGCACGCAGCGTGCGGAGGCGCTTTAATAAGCAAAATTGCTGACGCTCCATGGCCTGAGGGTAGTTTCCCAGAGGTGTCCGGATTGTGGCAGCGGGAGTGGTTCTACATCACAGCTCCCCGAAGTGCCAAGTGGGTATCTGCCCCCACCTTTCGCTCAGGCCCCCCACCACAACTGATGTCATGGACCAGCAGGGGGTTGGGCTGGGGTCCAACCAAGGACGTGCCAATACTGCAAAGCCGTATCCGAGATCTCTTTGAGAGAGATTTCAGTCTCGTTATGGTAGTGCAAGTTATGCTAGTTCGTCAAGTCCAGCCTTGCAAACGCCGGCCCCTTCGCATGTGGGAATTCAACCCGGAAGGACCGTGAGCCATTCAACACTTCCTGGGTATGACGCCCGAGGAGAAGTATAAATTGTTCTTCGGACCACAAATAATGTGTCCGGACATCACTGAGGATGCAGGTCTGAGCTGCAATCGCCTGGATACCCAAGTAAGTAGCCCCGCATCCGAACACACTGTCCGTTTATTTATCGCAACGTCGCCCTAAAAAAGCCGCTCTTTGACCAGGATTGGATAGCGAAGGCAAAGTTGATCAGGTGTCCGGCCCCCCTCCCTGAGACATCACCAAATCCCGTGCTAACTAGGATGCTGGAGATCGCGCCTAATCAAGCGCCCTCAGGAGAAGATAAAGGGGGGAACAAGGAGGCTAGCACCTCCGTGAAGGAGGTTAGCCAGGAAGGAGGGACTGAAACTTCCTCTCCCCAGGGAAGGAAGAGGACCGCCTCCGAGAACCCGGAGACAATGGTCTCCAAACGGGGGAAGAAATCTTTGCCGAAGGGTCCTGCCCCGGGGGCTACCCCGTCCGCACTATGCCCTCAAGGGGATCAGCCCTCCACTGAGCTGTAAGTAAAAGGGTACTTAATAATGAAAATATCTCGCTTTACTTCTGAGGAAAATAACCAAAGCATTTATCTTGCAGTTCGGATCTTAGCCCTTCTCAGCAGAGCTCGTCTTCAGGGGATCTTCTTCCAGAGATGATGGAGAGCGAAACGCCTCCCCCTACCATACCGCCTCATGAGGCGGGCGGCCACGAGGTGTCGTCACGGAGGGTTTCTCCTGATCCGGCAAGGCCAGAAGGTAATCCTATGGCCACCCGAAGTCCTCAGTGTCCGGCTCTTGAAGAGGGCAATCGAAAGAGTCCGGCACCGTCTGGTGTACGGTCGGACGTACTAAGGGATCTGCTAGAGCAAGCGGCTATCTCATAAGAGTACCGTACGTTGATGGGTACGGTGATTGAAAGGATTTCGTCCGCCGAAAGAGGGTTGCATGAAGCCTTTATGAGTCTACTGGTGGGTTTTGAGGTAAGCGAAATGATGTACATTTTTGACAGTAGCACACATTTTTAGATGTGCCCTGTGTAGATAGTAGCCCCTGAGAGTCTGGTTGTCATCAAAAACGGCAGCAAACAGAGGATCATAGTCCCAGGTAATAACCAGACCGCCTTTATGTGCAGGTGATTGAAGCTCGGGTGGCTAGCCGGACTGATGGGTTTGCCGAACTAAGGCGGCAACTGGATGTGGCAGATGCCGACATCGTGCTTGTTAACAAGCGGCTTGCCGAGGCACAGTGTAAGTGATTTTTCTGGTGATTGTCACATAATAAGAGTAGCGTGATGCCAGTATCTTTAATATGTTGTGACTGCAGATGGAGCTGCCATCATGGAGACCCTTCGGGTGGAGCTTGCCCGAGCCAAGGAGCAAGCGAGTAGCAATGCGGCCGCTTTAACGGCGGCTGAAGAGTTAAGGGCCGAACAGGCCGCGCATTGCGAGAGCAAAGAAAAAATAGCCAAGATCGCTGTAGAGTTAAAAGATGCTGCTGACCGTTACCAGCTTCTTGAAGAAGAAAATCGGGCGAAGGCGACGGACCTGGAAAAGGCCCGGGTGGCAGCCAAGGAAGCCCGCTCCAAAATTAGAGCGACGAAGGAGGAGCTGCATCAAGCTGCGGATATTGTATCTGGGAAGCCCTTCTTGTTGCGTACTAAGTTCGGGGATCCGAAGTATGCACCTCTGGACCGGCTATGGAGTTCTGCGGACGCCTACGTGGATTTAGCGGCGAGTGCTGCCGATGCGGCTGAATACTTCCGAGATCAAGAATATCGCGAAGTGGAAAAGTTGTTCTGGTCACAGTTTCATGCTCCAGCCCGTCCGCTGCTGTTGAATGAGCAAATGGCCGAGTGGGCCGAGCTCCATAGATTATCCGGACTTGCCATGAGGTCCGTTGTGGATCATCTGTGGCTGGGATGGCCAAGGCCGAATAGCTATTTTAGCTTAGTGCAACAATTCCTTGGTGTTGTGCCACGCAGCGATGCTATAAAGAGGTCGGCGTGCATAGAAGGCTCGCAGATGGCCCTTGCCCGTGTCAAAACATACTGGGCGGAGATGGATGCCACCACTGTTGCGGCATAGGGTTCGGCCATAGGCCGAGTGGCTGTCGAGCACTACTTTGAAGAAGTTCTTTAAGGCGCTCATTCGATATAGGCTCAGTGCTCGAAGAATATTATGTTTGAGTGACATGTATTCCCATTGTAAAAACAATGTTTTATTGAGTTTATCAAGGCTGTATTTATACTTTTGCCCGAAAGTAATATGATGCCTCCTGTGTGGCCATGTATGTATATATGTATATAACCTGAAAGATGGCAGTCGTCGGCTTCAGCCCCCACGCATATAATGTGGGGGTGTTCGCAGAAGACACATGTTCACACTTGATCCAATGTCTTGGTCCATTAAGGAGGTGATAGCGCAGCGAACTAGGCAATCGGACTATAATGCTTTAACACTTTCACTTAGCCAGAGGAGTTTGATAGTGGGGCTACTATATAGCCCCTGGTGGCTCTGTGCTCATCCGAATTCGGGGCGCGTACATGCCTGGCCAGGAAACGGCCCTTCGTTAAGGCGGAGGAATCCCGAAGATTCCGCTAGGTCATCAAGTGGTTGACCAGTCTCACGCTATATCATGACAGTCAGTTTTCGGCTTTCTCTACTAAGGTGCTCGTCCGGATGAACCAGGGCACAATCGCAATAGCTCTCCTGGTGCCGCCCTAGCCGATAGAGCGGAACGTAAGGCAGCAAAACACAGGAGCCGGGCAAACCCAACATTTGACCAAAGAAATGATTTGGAGCTGATGCATATAAGGCCAAACTCACGACGCCGAACACTCCCTAAGGTATTCGGTCTTTGTGATGTAAACCGGGCTAACCAGTGCCCTTTGTAATAAGCCCCTGGTGTCCAGGTACGTGCAATATTCTGACGTGGCCACATGCCAATACGTCAGCATCCTTCTCAATTGTACTGAGAATTCGGGGGATGCGTATCAACAAGAGACAGTAAAAAAGCTTTACGCAGGGTCTTAATCTAAAAAGAATCCTTGGAACGGGTCCCTGCTGCACATCTGCGCCTGTGTCTCCGTTGTGCCGTATCCTGGACGGGTGTAGCAAGATGATCATCTATAAAAGAGAGGAACTTAGTTGAAAAGTTGTCATGCCAAAGGTAGGTTATACTAAATAAACCATGTACAGTTCAAGATGAGTAAAGTTGAGCCTAATTGTCACTTGTTTACATGCATTGAGCCCCTTGTATTGTTATAGGGGTATAGCCATCAAACCTGTATCAATTATATATAACTACACCGGACTCATCTAACCGTGTCCATGGTCTTAACGACATGTCTGATGCTCTAGTTGGTGAGGCCGTCTAGTGTGCGGCTGCCAAGGCAGCCGCACGGTCTTCCGCGCGCAAGGAGCGCTCAATATTTCCATTTACTGTGATGATGCCACGTGGACCAGGCATCTTAAGCATGAGAGAAGCGTAATGCGGTACTGCGTTAAAGCGAGCAAAAGCTTCGCGTCCGAGTAGTGCTTGATAGCCACTTTGGAACGGAGCGATGTGGAAGGTTAACTTTTCACTGCGGAAGTTATCGAGAAAGCCGAATATAACCTCTAGTAGCAGGGAGCCCGTGCAACGGGCTTCTGGGCCTGGTGTTACTCCTTTAAAGATAGTATTGCTATGGCTGATTTTTGTTGGGTCTATCCCCATTTTGCAGACTGTGTCCTGATATATCAGGTTTAAACTACTGTCGCCGTCCATCAGGACTCGTGTGAAGTGGTATCCGTCAATTATCGGGTCTAACACCAACGCAACCCATCCTGCATGCCGGATACTTGCCGAGTAATCCCGATGGTCAAAGGTGATCAGTTTGGACGACCAGTGGCAGAACTCCGCGGTGATAGGCCCTGGGGCATGTGTCTCTAGGAGTGCCGCTTTGTTTCTCCCCTTCATCACGTGTAACACGTTTACTGTTTTGACTTCTGGTGGGAATTTCTTCTGTTCCCCAGTGCTTTGCTTGCGAGGCTCCTGTCAGGACCCCGACTCAATGTCACATCGATCTAGCCTGTAACACCTCATATCACTTTGCGGCCTCACGCACGGTATTCCCACAGGTGTCGCCTTACCTTTGCTCGGGACCGTTTGCGCCTTTTGGCTCACGTATATGATGATGTCGCTAGCATCCATATGATAAGGAGTCCGGGCTGACATGACTAGTTGTAAACCCAAAGTGGCACAGACCTACAGGGACAGGCATCCATGACCCAGCATCGAATGTGTCGGTCATCAGCAAGTGGGTCCGGGCTGTAGCACTGGGCTAGCAGGACTCCGGTAAACCGGGCTGTAGCGGGCTAACAGGGCTCCGGTACTCAATGCATGACATTTCCCCGAAGGGACAGACACAGGAACGAAGAAGGACACATGCCGGCCAGCCTAAGTGTTCCGGAGCAGTAGCAAGCTACCATGGCTCAATGGAAACACTAGGAGACATTTCCCGGTAAGAGAGGCTACTAAAGATAAACAACTAGATAGTCAGATCCCACACATACCAAGCATTTCAATCATACACACAATATGCTCGATATGTGCAAATACAACAACGCATCACAACACGACTCTACAACACAAGTACTTTATTTAAGGCTCAGAGATCCATACATAACATACACATAAGTACGGGTCACACGACCCAGCATTCAAGTCATACAGTCATACAAACCAGCAGCGGAAGTAACTTGTCTGAGTACAGACAACTAGTAAAATAAAAGAGGCTTGGAAAGCCTAGCTATACTATGTGGTCCTTCACAAGCTCAGGATTACCACCTGGGCCTCAGTCTACTCATCGATGTCAATGTCTACGAAGAACCCATCAGAAGGGGTTGCAGCGTCTTCTGTAAAATGTAAATTATAGCAACATGAGTACAAAGGTACCCAGCAAGACTTACATCAGATCCTACATACATGCACATTATCAAGAAGGGTTGGTGGAGTTATTGCAGCAAGCCAGCTTTGACTCTTGGCTAAGCTAACTTACGAGACACCAACTTGAAATGGTTTTTCGCACACGAGTCCACTACTCACCACTTCAATACACTACCGAGAATCCACCTCCGTCTTCCTACGGAGGAGCCATCCTCGGCACTCACGCTTATCTTGAGGCTTTTAGTAGTTTCCAGTTTACTTGTCTATGAACTGTATAGGCAACCAAGTAGTCCTTTACCGCGGACGCGGCTATTCGAATAGATCATGTTAACCCTGCAGGGGTGTACTTCTTCATACATGTTTCCACCACTTAGCGTCTGCACACGACATGTGCTCGGCAGACTTCAAGCGAAAACCGACGTGGGTGTAGACCACGACCTACCTAAACACCTAAGTCTCTAGTCCAGGTTTATCACCTATCCAGGTTCCATCCGCAGGGAGTCCGGCCGAGGTTTCCCATACGGCCCCGAACGATGTGTACAGGGTTCCCGAGATACCTAACGGGTATTCGGTACACCGTGCCACATACCTACCGCATCACAGCCCACCCCGCGGTCAGCGCTGTCCACGGCCTCCAGTAAGCTACAAACACCAGAAACTACTTGCAACTCCTGGACAGAGGACTAGGGTGAATAAGAAGTCGAGCGGGGTCATATTTCAGGGCCCAATGCATGGTAGTAGCTGAATCTTAAATCACGCATACAGATCTCAGTTCTTAAGGTCGGCTTCAATGAAACAACCCACCATGTACTCCTACATGGCCTCTCATCGATACCTTTACCAAATCGTGTTCACCACATCACTCTCATTACCGACATGATCATGTCACTCTAGCCCATCACCCAGATGAACCAGACCTGACACGACTCTAAGCATAGCAGGCATAGCAAGGTAGGAACAACACATACATATGGCTCAATCAATTCCTACACATGCTAGTGGGTTTCATCTAATTACTGTGGCAATGACAGGTCATGCAGAGGAAATGGGTTCAACTACCGTAGCACACAGCAGTTTGAAACGCGTTGTCTTAATGCAGTAAAAGAGAGCAAGAGCGAGAACATGGGATTGTATCGATATGATCAAATGGTTGGTTGCTTGCCTGATGGATCGATGCACGGATACGGTTCTTCGCTAGGGTAATCACGGTACTCCTCGGAGGCAGAACCTGCCGCAAAGAACACCGATACACAACCATCACCAAACAATGTGCGACAATATGATGCATGCATGAAACATGGCAATATGAGTGTGTTGGGCTAATGCAACTAAAACCAGATGGGTTTGAATCAATTTGAACCAAAGATTCAAATTTCAAACTCATAAATGGCCCTTTAAAGTGTTTTATCTTGTTCTGCACTAAACCTCAAGTTAGCTTGTTTAAACATGCATGAAACTAGTACAGATGGATAGATTGGATTTTTTTGATCATTTTCATATATAATTTGTTTGATTTGGAGCTACGGTTGAATTTATATGAATTTTTAAAGTTTGGGTTATTTTCTGGAATTTATAAATCATTTTAGATTTATTTTAATTTCAGAAAAGGTTTACTGCGTCAGCATGAGGTCATGCTGACCTCAGCAAGTCAACAGACCGGCCCAGGTCAAACTGACCAGTGGGTCCAGGGTGTCAGTGGATAATTAACTAATTTAATTTAGTTTAAACTAATCTGGATAATTAGCAGAAGGGGGCCCCACCTGTCATTGACTCAACAGAGTCAACCAGGGCCCACCCGTGGTCAAAGTCAAAACGGCTGCACCGGCGTTTAGCCGCCGGCGAGCCCGACGCGGCGGCAGAAGTGGTTTTGGCCGTTCCAGCCACCAAATGGGGCGCGAAGGCATCTACGTGGAGCTGGGGACGAACCGCAGCTCTTGGTGGAGCGAGTTGAGGTCGGGGTGGCCGGAGTTGGCGCTGGCGACGACCTAGGCGGTCACCGGAGTTCGGGTGAAGGCGAACTCGGGGCTAGGGTGTGCGGTGAGGTGCGGGGAGTGCACGGTTGGACTCAACGCAACGTGGTGAGTGCGTTGGACACCGTGAGTTGGCCGGAGGATGGCCGGGAGCACGTCGGCGACGAGATCCACGGCGGTGCGTGAGGGTGATCTTCGTGCGGTGGCTACACGGCTCGGGGCGAGAGAGGAAGGGTAGGAGGGGTAGCTAGGCTCACAGAGCACCCGTAGAGGCCACCGGCGGGGTCGGGGACGAGCTGATGTGGCGACGGCGTTGAAGGGGATCTCCGGCGACGACGAACTCGGGCGAGGTCGGTGCGGTGGACTCGGGCCACACGAGCACACGGGGCTCGGCTTGCTCGAACGAGAGGAGGGTGGCGGAGCTCGTGGACACGGTGGCGCGGCGTGGGGTTGACGGAGAGCGCGTCTACGGCGTAGGCACGGCGGCGGTGGCGTCGGCCACGGCGTGGGAGAGCGAGGGAGAGGAGCTGGAGAGGAGAGGAGGTGTCTGGGGGGTTCGGGAGAGCGAGGGGGAGCGATCCACGTCGTTAGCCGGGCGAGTGGAGCGGCGAGGCGGCGAGCAGGTGCGTGGCACCCATGCGGTGCTCGCCGTCGAGCACCTGCCTGCCTGCCTGGCCGAGCCAAGCAGCTCGCTGGCGCGGCAGCTGGGCTGGGCCGGCAGGTGGGCCGGTTAGTAGGCGCCAGGTAAGTCTTTCCCCTGTTCTTCTGTTTTTTATTTATTCTGTAAGTTTGTTGAATTATTAAAAATACTTAGGCAACTCCTAAAATCACCAAACTGCTCCTGGTCCATAGTTGGATTATTTCCAACATGAAACATTTTAGTTTGGAGATATTTTGAGCATTTGAAATATTTTATAAATTTAAAATGCCCAAATTCAAATAATTATGAATTAACTCAAAGACCTTAGGATGACCTAGAAAACTGTGCATCACTTTTGGCAGAGGTTCTGAACCAGGACAAAAATGATGGACATTTTAGAAGGGCATTTCAGGTTCATTGAAATTATTTTTAGTAAACCCTAGTTGTTTCAGAGGGGGCTGGGGGTTCTGACATCCCCATTTCAGGTTTCTGTTGAAAGAATAAACATGATGCAACACTCTAATGCATGAACTAGCTACGGTGTGACAGCTCGTCCTCGTCTTCGCTTGGTGTATCCTGCCCCTTGTGTTCGGCATTGAGTTTGCCGGACTGCTTGAAGACCCAACATTCTCTATGGGTATGATTTGCAGGTTTATCGGGGGTGTTGTGGATCTGACATAGTTTGTCCAAAATCTTGTTCAGGCTGGACAGTTCGTCTCTGTTGCCTTTGGAGGGCAGCTTTTGCTGACCTGGCTGAGAGCTTCTGAATCCGGCGTTTACCGCCGTGCTCTTCGGGCTGTCTTCTTTATTCTGGCACTTGTTTTCGCTGTGTCGTGGCTTCCCGTTTCCGTCCCTGACTTCGGATGTACTTGGGTCGCTGGTGCTACATCGGGCTAACCAGCTGTCCTCGCCCGCGCAAAAGCGGGTCATGAGGCTTGTTAATGCTGCCATTGTTCTCGGCTTTTCTTGGCCGAGGTGTCTGGCAAGCCATTCGTCTCGAATGCTGTGCTTGAAAGCTGCTAAGGCTTCAATGTCTGAACAGTCGACTATTTGGTTCTTTTTAGTGAGAAACCTGTTCCAAAGCTTTCGGGCTGACTCTCCGGGCTGTTGAGTTATATGACTTAAATCGTCTGCATCCGGTGGTCGGACATAGGTCCCTTGAAAATTTGCCCGAAAAGCATCCTCGAGCTCTTCCCAGCTTCCAATGGAGTTTTCAGGGAGGCTTGTAAGCCAGTGTCGAGCTGGCCCTTTGAGCTTGAGGGGTAAGTACTTGATGGCGTGGAGATCGTCTCCTCGAGCCATGTGGATATGGAGGATGTAGTCCTCAATCCAGACCCCAGATTTGTCGTTCCGTCGTACGCCTCTATGTTTACGGGTTTGAATCCCTCTGGAAATTCATGATCCAGCACCTCATCGGTGAAACATAGGGGGTGTGCAGCACCCCTGTATTTGGGTGTACTGTGGTGTTCGGATTTTTGTTGTGTTGCATTGTGTGCTGGAGCGCGCTTGCTTGGCCCGTAGATGGATCTGGTTGCGCTGTCCTTTTGATGCGAGCCCTCACGTGGATCGCGTACTGGCTTGTGTGCGGTGTCGTTTGCTGCTCTATGTTGGCCACGAGGTCGTCTATCTGACCGGATGGCTGTTTTGTTTTTTGATTGTGGGGGATCTAAGGCCTCCTCATCGAATTCAGGTAGCAGCTTTCACTTCGGTAGCTCTTTGTGTGGCGACTACCGCCGTACTTTGCTGCAGTGTTGAGTATTTCACTCCATCTAATTCTGACTGTGTCTTGTGCAGCCCTGAGCCTTTGCTTCTGCTTTTTCAGACTCCTCGTAGTGGCAACAAGCCTTTGATGGGTATTCTGTTGCTCCGGGTGCCTGTCCGGTGTGATGTCATCCGGACTGTTATCTTCGCCGGACTCGGGTTGTTCGGTTTGATTCTCCGTGTTGTCGTGGTCAGACGGTGGTTCAATGATGTGTTTGTCATCCGCTGGCTCACCCTGCTCTATTGTTGGGTCTATATGATCGTTGTTTCTGCCGAGGCAGGGTTTGGAGCGGCGCTTACGCCGCCGCTTTGACTGCTTCTCGAGGGAACGATCCTTCGCTGCGTCCTTCCGTTCCTCGTCGTCATTTTCTTTGGGTGTGTCCACCATGTATACATCGTATGATGAAGTGGGCGTCCAGTGCCCTGTGGGCAGTGGTTCCTGTTCGTCTCCTCCATCGTCGTCCATACCGTCGATGTCTTCGGAGTCGAAGTCGAGCATGTCAGTCAAATCGTCGATAGTGGTACTAAGTGGGTGGTGGGTGGGTGGCGAATTTCTTCGTCATCCTGTGACGAACAACTGGGTGAAGAGGCTTGATGGCTCCTTAAGAGTTCCTCTGTGTCGTCATTGTCAGGCTTGATGCCTCAACTTCTTCGATGGAGGTAAAACCCTAATCCTGCTTGATTGATCTTGATGATATGAGTATTACAAGAGTTGATCTACCACGAGATCGAAGAGGCTAAACCCTAGAAGCTAGCCTATGGTATGATTGTTGTTGTTCTTACGGACTAAACCCTCCGGTTTATATAGACACCAGAGGGGGCTAGGGTTACACAGAGTCGGTTACAAGGAAGGAGATCTACATATCCATACTACCAAGCTTGCTTTCCACGCCAAGGAGAGTCCCATCCGGACACGTGACGAAGTCTTCAATCTTGTATCTTCATAGTCCAACAGTCCGGCCAAAGGATATAGTCCGGCTATCCGGTTACCCCCTAATCCAGGACTCCCTCAAAGGCCATGAAAAAAAGGGGAAGGCCCAAATAAAAAAATAAAAAAATGAGAGAAAAAGAGAGAAGGGGCAATGCTACTATCCTTTTACCACACTTGTGCTTCAAAGTAGCACCATGATCTTCATAATAGAGAGTCTCCTATGTTGTCACTTTCATATACTAGTGGGAATTTTTCATTATAGAACTTGGCTTGTATATTCCAATGATGGGCTTCCTCAAAATGCCATAGGTCTTCGTGAGCAAGCAAGTTGGATGCACGCCCACTAAGTTTCTTTTGTTGAGCTTTCATACATTTATAGCTCTAGTGCATCTATTGCATGGCAATCCCTACTCACTCACATTGATATCTATTAATGGGCATCTCCATAGCCCGTTGATACGCCTAGTTGATGTGAGACTATCTTCTCCTTTTTTGTCTTCTCCACAACCACCATTCTATTCCACATATAGTGCTATGTCCATGGCTCACGCTCATGTATTGGGTGAAGATTGAAAAAGTTTGACAACATCAAAAGTATGAAACAATTGCTTGGCTTGTCATCGGGGTTGTGCATGATTTAAATATTTTGTGTGGTGAAGATGGAGCATAGCCAGACTATATGATTTTGTAGGGATAGCTTTCTTTGGCCATGTTATTTTGAGAAGACACGAATACTTTGTTAGTATGCTTGAAGTATCATTATTTTTATGTCAATATTAAACTTTTGTCTTGAATCTTATGGATCTGAATATTCTTGCCACAATAAAAAGGAATACATGGATAAATATGTTAGGTAGCATTCCACATCAAAAATTATGTTTTCATCATTTACCTACTCGAGGACGAGGAGGAATTAAGCTTGGGGATGTTGATACGTCTCCAACGTATCTATAATTTTTTTATTGTTCCATGATATTATATTATCAACCTTGGATGTTTTATATGCATTTATATGCTATTTTATATGATTTTTGGGACTAACCTATTAACCCAGTGCCAGTTTCTGTTTTCCCTTGTTTCAGCGTTTCGCAAAAAAAGGAATATCAAACGGAGTCCAAACGGAATGAAACCTTCGGAAAAGTTATTTTTGGAAAGAAAGCAATACAGGAGACTTGGAGTGCACGTCAGGGGATCAACGAGGAGAGCACGAGGTAGGGGGTGCGCCCACCCCCCTGGGCACCTCCTCCACCCTCGTGGGCCCCTCGTGGCCCCCCTGATGTATTTCTTCCGCCTATATACATTCATATACCCTAAAAACTTCAGGGAGCACAATAGATTGGGAGTTCCGCCGCCAGAAGCCTTTGTAGCCATCGAAAACCAATCTAGACCCGTTCCGGCACCCTGCCGGAGGGGGCAATCCCTCTCCGGTGGCCATCTTCATCATCCCGGTGCTCTCCATGACGAGGAGGAAGTAGTTCTCCCTCCGGGCTGAGGGTATGTACCAGTAGCTATGTGTTTGATCTTTCTCTCTTGTGTTCTTCAGGTGATACGATCTTGATGTATCGCGAGCTTTGCTATTATATTTGGTTCCTATGATGTTTCTCCCCCTCTACTCTCTTGTAATGAATTGAGTTTTCCCTTTGAAGTAATCTTATCGGATTGAGTCTTTAAGGATTTGAGAACACTTGATGTATGTCTTGCATGGGATAACCGTGGTGACAATGGGTTATTCTATTGATTCACTTGATGTATGTTTTGGTGATCAACTTGCGGGTCCCGCCCATGAACCTATGCATAGGGGTTGGCGCACGTTTTCGTCTTGACTCTCCGGTAGAAACTTTGGGGCACTCTTTGAGGTCCTATGTGTTGGTTGAATAGATGAATCTGAGATTGTGCGATGCATATCATATAATCATACCCACAGATACTAGAGGTGACATTGGAGTATCTAGGTGACATTAGGGTTTTGGTTGATTTGTGTCCTAAGGTGTTATTCTAGTACGAACTCTAGGGCTGTTTGTGACACTTATAGGAATAGCCCAGCAGATTGATTGGAAAGAATAACTTTGAGGTGGTTTCGTACCCTACCATAATCTCTTCGTTTGTTCTCCGCTATTAGTGACTTTGGAGTGACTCTTTGTTGCATGTTGAGGGATAGTTATGTGATCCAATTATGTTATTATTGTTGAGAGAACTTGCACTAGTGAAAGTATGAACCCTAGGCCTTGTTTCAACACATTGCAATACCGTTTGTGCTCACTTTTATCATTAGTTACCTTGTTGTTTTTATATTTTTCAGATTACAAAAACCTTTATCTACCATCCATATACCACTTGTATCACCATCTCTTCGCCGAACTAGTGCACCTATACAATTTACCATTGTATTGGGTGTGTTGGGGACACAAGAGACTCTTTGTTATTTGCTTGCAAGGTTGCTTGAGAGAGACCATCTTCATCCTACGCCTCCTATGGACTGATAAATTTTAGGTCATCCACTTGAGGGAAATTTGCTACTGTCCTACAAATCTCTGCACTTGGAGGCCCAACAACATCTACAAGAAGAAGGTTGTGTAGTAGACATCAAGGGTATGTACCAGTAGCTATGTGTTTGATCTCTCTCTCTCTCTCTCTCTCTCTCTCTCTCTCGTGTTCTTGAGGTGGTACGATCTTGATGTATCGCGAGCTTTGCTATTATAGTTGGATCTTATGATGTTTTCTCCCCCCTCTACTCTCTTGTAATGAATTGAGTTTTCCCTTTGAAGTTATCTTATCGGATTGAGTCTTTAAGGATTTGAGAACACTTGATGTATGTCTTGCGTGGGATACCTGTGGTGAAAATGGGGTATTCTATTGATCCACTTGATGTATGTTTTGGTGATCAACTTGCGGGTTCCGCCCATGAACCTATGCATAGGGGTTGGCACATGTTTTCATCTTGACTCTCCGGTAGAAACTTTGGGGCACTCTTTGAGGTTCTATGTGTTGGTTGAATAGATGAATCTGAGATTGTGTGATGCATATCGTATAATCATACCCACGGATACTTGAGGTGACATTGAAGTATCTAGGTGACATTAGGGTTTTGGTTGATTTCTGTCTTAAGGTGTTATTCTAGTACGAACTCTAGGGCTGTTTATGACACTTATAGGAATAGCCCAACGGATTGATTGGAAAGAATAACTTTGAGGTGGTATTGTACCCTACCATAATCTCTTTGTTTGTTCTCCGCTATTAGTGACTTTGGAGTGACTCTTTGTTGCATGTTGAGGGATAGTTATGTGATCCAATTATGTTATTATTGTTGAGAAAACTTGCACTACTGAAAGTATGAACCCTAGGCCTTGTTTCCTAGCATTGCAATACTGTTTGTGCTCACTTTTATCATTAGTTACCTTGCTGTTTTTATATTTTCATATTACAAAAACCTTTATCTACCATCCATATACCACTTGTATCGCCATCTCTTCGCCGAACTAGTGCACCTATACAATTTACCATTGTATTGGGTGTGTTGGGGACACAAGGGACTCTTTGTTATTTGGTTGCAGGGTTGTTTGAGAGAGACCATCTTCATCCTATGCCTCCAACAGATTGATAAACCTTAGGTCATCCACTTGAGGGAAATTTGCTACTGTCCTACAAACCTCTGCACTTGGAGGCCCAACAACGTCTACAAGAAGAAGGTTGTGTAGTAGACATCAAGCTCTTTTCTGGCGCTGTTGCCGGGGAGGTGAGTGCTTGAAGGTATATATTTAGATCTTGCAATCGAGTCTTTTAGTTTCTTGTTTTATCACTAGTTTATTTTATAAAAGAAAATTACAAAAAAAATGGAATTAAGTTTGCCCCATACGCTTCATCTTTTTAATATCTTTCGTGAGTATGATGGAAAGGAAAATTGTGCCAAAGTGTTAGAAGAAGAATGCATTAAAATATTTGGCACTAAATCTTTGAATGATGAGCATGATTGCAATGTTGTTAGTATGAACTCCTTGAATATCCATAGTACTAATGATGATTGCACTATTTATGATGAAAATGTCTCCTATAAACATGTCAATTTTTGTGGAGTGCATTGTGTTTGCAAGTACACACCAAATAGGGAAGATAGATATTGCAAGAGGCATAAGCATTTAGAAACTAAATTGTTGCAAGAGAGGCTAGGTGTTTGTGCTGAAAGATTCAATATTTATCGCCATCCTTGTGAACTTTGCAATGAACATGGTCATTTAAAGCTCCAATGCTATTTGTTTCATGATCAAGTCATGTCCAAAAATTGTGATAACTTGATTACCCTTGAGCATCATAAAGAGCTTAGTCTTATTTTGGGTTATGAAGAAATGAAACGTATAACTGAGGGTATTCCAAAATTTAATCTCGATAAATTTCTTGATTTTGATCTAGAGGAAATTTATATGTATTGTGGGGTGAATTGCATTGAAAACCATTATATTAACAATTACATAAAGAAAAGAAAACAAATAGAGGATGAAGAGAATACTAATGAAAGGGAAGAGACTTCCCAATATCCTCCTATTATTTCTTATGATGAATCTGGTAACGAGGAGGAGCCTTCTATTCAACCAATCTCATTAATAAGGAGCTCCAAAAAGAAGATTAAACCCACACATGATGTGAAGAAGAAAAAGAAAAGACAGAGAAGCAAAGGCAGAAAGGTATCTCTCCCAAATAATGTTGCTCCTATTACTCATTGTGATGATGATAATTGCTATACTATCGGAGCTATCCATACTATTGATGATGAGAGTGATTATGCTTATGATATGAAAAGGCCCAAGCTTGGGGATGCTATGTTTGATGAAGATGATATTTTTGAGAATATATTTGCTGCAATTAATGTTTGTCCCAAGCTTGGGGATGCTATGTTTAATGAATATGATACTTTTAGTCTCCCAAGTTTTGATATGCAAATTTATAATGATGATAGCATGCCTCCTACTTATCATTATTATATTGATGAAAGTGGATTTGGAGAGGTCATGACTTTATTTAGTAATGATTCCACTATCGTGGAAGAGGTTTCAATTGATTATGATGAGAACAAAGTTGCTACTTATGATAATTATTGTGATGATACATATGCTATAAAAAGTAGAGATGATTATATTTATAAAACTTGTCATGATTGTGATTACCCTTTTCTGAACATTACTCTTTTAATGTGGAAACAATTTATAATATTCAAGTCTCTTATGATACTCCCACTATCCCGAATGAGAAGAATTTTGCTTATGTGGAGAGTAGTAATTTTTCTATGCTTGTAGATCAATAAAAGAATGCTTTAGGTGCTGGTTATATTGTTGAGTTCATTCATGATGCTACTAAAAATTATTATGAGGGAGGAATATATGCTTGTAGGAATTGCAATAATATCAAGTTTCCTCTCTATGTGCTTAAAATTTTGAAGTTATGCTTGTTTTACCTTCCTATGCAAGTTGATTCTTGTTCCCACAAGTTGTTTGCTCACAAAATCCCTATGCATAGGAAGTGTGTTAGACTTAAATGTGCTAGTCATATTCTTCATGATGCTCTCTTTATGTTACAATTCTTATCTTTTATGGGAGCATCATTGAAATCATCATGCCTAGCTAGGGGCGTTAAACGATAGCGCTTGTTGGGAGGCAACCCAACTTTATTTTTGTTCCTTGATTTTTGTTCCTGTTTAGTAATAAATAATTTATCTAGACTCTGTTATGGTTGTGTTTTTTGTGTTTAATTAGTGTTTGTGCCAAGTAGAACCTTTGGGAAGACTTGGGGAAAGTCTTTGTGATCATGCTGTAAAAAACAGAAACTTTAGCGCTCACAAGAATTGCTGCCAGTTTTTATTGGAGTGCGCTATTGACTTAATTCTTTTTTCAGATCATTACTAGACAAATTACTCAGGTCCACCAATTTATTTGAGAATTTTATGAGTTCCAGAAGTATACGTTTGATCCAGATTACTACAGACTGTTCTGTTTTTGACAGATTCTGTTTTCTTTGTGTTGTTTGCTTATTTTGATGAATCTACGAGTAGTATCGGAGGGTATGAACCATAGATGAGTTGAAATACAGTAGGTTTAAAACCAATATAAATAAAGAATGAGTTCATTATAGTACCTTTCAGTGGTGGTTTGTTTTCTTTGACTAACGGAGGTTAGGAGTTTTCTGTTAAGTTTTGTGTTGTGAAGTTTTCAAGTTTTGGGTAAAGATTCGATGGACTATTGAATAAGGAGTGGCAAGAGCCTAAGCTTGGAGATTCCCAAGGCACCCCCAAGGTAATATTCAAGGACAACCAAAAGCCTAAGCTTTGGGATGCCCCGGAAGGCATCCCCTCTTTCGTCTTCGTTCATCGGTAACTTTACTTGGAGCTATATTTTCATTCACCACATGATATGTGTTTTGCTTGGAGCGTCATTTTATTTTCTTTTGCTTTTCTTTCTGTTTTAATAAAATATCAAGATCTGAAATTATTAAATGTTAAAGAGTCTTCATATAGTTGCATAATTATTCGACTACTCATTGATCTTCACTTATATCTTTCGGAGTAGTTTGTCATTTGCTCTAGTGCTTCACTTATATCTTTTTAGAGCACGGTGGTGGTTTTATTTTGAAGAAATAGATAAACTCTCGTGCTTCACTTATATTATTTTGAGAGTCTTCAGAACAGCATGGTAGTTTGCTTTGGTTATGAAACTAGTCCTAATATGATGGGCATCCAAGAGGGATATAATAAAAACTTTCATATAAAGTGCATTGAATACTATGAGAAGTTTGATACTTGATGATTGTTTTGAGATATGAGGATGGTAATATTAGATTCATGCTAGTGAGTAGTTGTGAATTTTAGAGATACTTGTGTTAAAGTTTGTGATTCCCGTAGCATGCACGTATGGTGAACCGTTATGTGATGAAGTTGGAGCATGATTTATTTATTGATTGTCTTCCTTATGACTGGCGGTCGGGGACGAGCGATGGTCTTTTCCTACCAATCTATCCCCCTAGGAGCATGCGCGTAGTAATTTGTTTCGATAACTAATAGATTTTTGTAATAAGTATGTGAGTTCTTTATGACTAATGTTGAGTCCATGGATTATACGCACTCTCACCCTTCCACCATTGCTAGCCTCTCTAGTACCGCGCAACTTTCGCCGGTACCATAAACCCACCATATATCTTCCTCAAAACAACCACCATACCTACTTATTATGGCATTTCCATAGCCATTCCGAGATATATTGCCATGCAACTTTCCACCGTTCCGTTTATTATGACACGCTTCATCATTGTCATATTGCTTTGCATGATCATGTAGTTGACATCGTATTTGTGGCAAAGCCACCGTTCATAATTCTTTCATACATGTCACTCTTGAGTCACACTAGTGTAGAACCGGGCAATAGCACCGGTTCGTAAGGCCCTTTAGTGCCGGTTCGGTAACCGGCGCTAAAGTGTGGGCACTAAAGCCCCCCTCTTTAGTACCGGTTCAGCATGAACCGGTGCTAAAGGGCAACCACGTGGCATGAGCCAGCTCCGGGGGCGCGTAGGACATTAGTACCGGTTGGTAACACCAACCGGTACTAAATGTTTGGGTGTGTTTTGGTTTTATTTTTTATTTTTACTTTAATTTTGTGTTTTCAATTTAATTTAGTGATTGTTTTACATTATAATGAGTTGTTAAATAATTAGGTGAAAGTACCGCAGATTAGTTTGACTGGATGCATGTGGATCCTAGCTAAGTCATCAAGTATATGCCATATCCATATTATATATACTTGATCACCTAATTAAGTGATTGAGGTAATATGGATATGGCATATACTTGATCACTTAGCTAGAATCCATCCAGTTGAAACTAATCTGCAGTTTATTTCATAAACGAAATAATAACTCATCATCATCATCATATTAATATAAAAACTCTTGCATCATATATATCATCACCAACAACAGATTTCATAGCTAGCTAACAATCATCATATAATAGTCGTCTCATTACCACTACTTAATCATCATATAGTCATTACCGCTATCTAATCACCACCAACACTAGCTTAAAGAAGAAACATTCACTTGTACCAGAAGCCAAGATATCATCGAGTTCAACATGGTAATGATATTATAATTAAGCGTTCATAACACCACAAAAGCAAATCACTCTTTGAGATTAAGTTCACGACGAAGAACACGGACATGAGAGGACAAGTACTAAGAGCATGAACTAGCTAATCACTCCTGCTGCTCTCTCTCAGGTAAAATAGCATAGAACATGTATAGCTTTCCCGATTCATCATATTGGAGCATGCAGATGAACCTGTCTCCTAATCATGGGTTGCGCTTCTGATTGCTACCCCCTAGTACTTCTCTGCGATCGTTCACAATTTTGCTCCAGTCTTTTACTATTAAGCATTCCTCGCTATTAGAAATCCTGAATGCACTAAAGTGCATTGTAGGATATCTTGGCCGTAAGCTAACAATATTCATGGTACCTTTAGTATCGATCCAATCAGGCACAACATTCATCGGGAGTCCCTGTTGAAGAACATCGTATAGTAACATACTTAGCAATGAAGTTTAGCTTAAAAATAATGTATGTAAAAGATGCACTGAGGAGAAATAGTAGAAATCTTACCATCTTTCCTAAATATATTTGACCGTAGTTTAGTACGAACACTACTGGTCGCACGTTTTGAGTACTAACATTTCTAAGTGCAGGAAAAAAAATTGTCTTGACAGCATCAAGATCCTCAAGCCATGAAACATAATGACTTGTCTTCTCGCAGTTTAGTTCAGCCACGGGACAGTGGACGGTCCTGTCTACCAAGCGACGGACATGTTTGCTTGATTGGAAATAAGCTGTCAATATAAATTACTTGTCAACTCTTTTTGAATAAACAATATCGAAGACATAAATATGGTTGAGAAACTCACATAATGGTAGAACTGGAGGCGTCTGCACATCGACCCAGATGTCTCTATTACCTTCAATATCATCTTCCGGACGAATATCAAAGGTGATAACCATATCAGGCTCAAATGCATAAGCCTTGCATAGTGCTTGCCAAGTTTTGCATTCAAAATAGGTGTATGTGTCCGCATTGTATAATTTGACGTTGAAGGTATAACCATGCTCGGTCTTCAAGTAAACTTTTTTTACCTCCATAGTTTTGTTAGGACTGAAACCTATCTTATCCAAGACAAAAATTCTTGCATGGCAGGGGATACGCTAGTAGAATAGTGAAAAAATTAAAATTAAAAGTTGAAGCAAATAAAGCATAAGTCATGCTTAATTATGAAAAAAGACTTGTCATTTTGACTTACTGTATCCACTTCGAAGTTCTCATCCAGCTTGATGCTGAAACGCATATCATCAACTAGAAAATTTCTGCCGCACAGGCCGCGCTGGTCTTCGCAGTATTCGCACATAATGAAATCGTGTTCATCGTCAGACGACATTCCTATGTTCATAGGTGAAATATTAAACACTTATTAGTTCTATTAATTCAACTAGTTCTGTTAATTCAACTAGTTCAACTAATTAATTCAACTAAGCACTTACGAAAAATATACCTAAATAAAGTAGCTCAACTAATTCAACTAACTAGTTCAACTAATTAATTCAACTAAACTAGTTCTATTAATTTTCTTACTAAAAACAAGGTAGCTAGTTCTATATAGTAAAATGTTAATTAGATAATCAAATCTCATATAACTAAAAATAAGGTAGCTAGTTCTATATAGTAAAATGTTCATATATAGGTGAAACGTTAAACACTTACTGGTTCTATTAATTCAACTAAATAAACTAGTTCTATTAATTTTCTTACTAAAATATATAAAGTAGCTATATATAGTAATATTTTAATTAGATCATCAAATCTCATGTATACCAAAATTTTCTTACTAAAAATAAACTAGTACTAATTCAACTAGCTAGTTCAACTAAGCATTTACTAAAAATAAACTAGTTATATTAATTCAACTAGTTCAAATAATCTCATATACCTAATTAATTAATATCTAGCTAATTCATCTAACAATTGACATTAATATTTAACTTCTCTATCTAATTCATCTAACATTAATATTCTAACATTCTTATCTAGGTAATTCATCTAATTCGATCATCTAATTAATAATTTGACATGCATTAATCTAAAAAACAGAAACAGAAAATAGGTAAAAAAATGTGTGTGTGCGCACGCGCGTGTGCGTGTACGTGCTTGTGTGTGTGTGTGTATGATCGAGGGCGGCGGCGTACGGGCGGCGGGGGCGATACGGCAACGAGGGGACGAA
>NC_041392.1:457063498-457105420 GCF_002162155.2 Triticum dicoccoides | reverse complement strand
GAGGGGGGGCGACGGCGAGCGGCGGGGGCGACGACGACGACGTACGGCGCGCGGCGGGGACGTCGACGACGGGCGGCGAGGGCGGTGCGCGATGGGCGACGGCGCGGCGGCGGCGACGATATCGAGCGATGAAGCAGTTGGATAGAAGACGGGCGACGCGCGGATGAAAACTGGATTTTTCGTAAGTGCCATATATATAGGAGCGACCTTTAGTACCGGTTGGAGCCACCAACCAGTACTAAAGGCCAATTTTTGCCAGGCCAAGGGGCGGGAAGCGGACCCCTTTAGTATCGGTTCGTGCCACGAACCGGTACTAAAGGCCCACTCATTAGTACCGGTTGGAGCCACCAACCGGTACTAAAGGTATTGCGCTGCCACCCGCCGTGCACAATATTTAGTCCCACCTCGCCGAGCGAAGGGCAGCCGCACTGGTTTATAAACCCAGCCGCGGCTGCTCCTTCGAACTCCTCTATATATCAGGCTTCTGGGTCTAACTATGGCGCGCTGCCCTGTGAGCCTGCCGGACCTTCTGGGCCTGAATTTGCACACTCTAGGTCTGGCAGGCCCACTGGACAGCGCCCCAACAATTTTTTTATAGTTTTTCTTTTCTACATTATTTATTTTCTTCTATTTATGTTTGAGTAATTTTTATATTGTTTTTTCTTTTCTGCATTATTTATTTTTCTTCTATTTATTTTTGAGTAATTTTTTATATAGTTTTTTTCTTTTTTGCTTTATTTATTTTCTTCTATTTATTTCTGAGTAATTTTTTTCTGTATTTAGTTTCTCTGTGACCCTCTCTACTCTTTTGCACGTGCTATGCGGGTGAAATGATGATACCATGCCAGGTTTCAACATTTTCATAATTCATTTTATAGTGAGTTTCAATTTCACGGTCATTTAGCTCTCTAAACAATTCGGTAAATGATTGAAAAACAGCAAATGATGTTAGAACATGTTGGAAATTGATGACGTCGCTTTGAATGCTGCATACTGAACACAAGAAGTCCGGAGTTCAAATAAGTTATTAAAAATAAAAAAGAGGTGCAATGCTGGTTAATTTGCTTCAAGCCTTTCGGAATAGTGTAGACTGCACTGCACATAGCTCAGTGCAATCTATGATATTCCGAAAGGATTGAAGCTAAGCAACCTGCAGGTGAGCATTGCGCCTCTTCGTTATTGTATCTGCACTCACGGCTTATAAACCGCTCATACTGCCTCTCTCTTGACGAGGTGGGACTAAAAATCAGCTTACTAAGAAACTCTAGTATGACATGAACCGGTACTAAAGGTCTTCGTGGGGGGCCCCAACTTGACCACAGCCTGACACAGCCTCATTAGTACCGGTTCGTGGCATGAACTGGTACTAAAGGTTGCCCACGAACCGGTACTAATGATGTCCGCCCGCCTAGTCGTTGGAATCGGCACTAATGGTCACATTAGTGCCGGCTCAAATTCAAAGGCACTAATGTGCTTCACATTTGACCCTTTTTCTACTAGTGTCATTGCACATCCCGGTACACTGCCGGAGGCATTCATATAGAGTCATATTTTGTTCTAAGTATCGAGTTGTAATTCTTGAGTTGTAAGTAAATAAAAGTGTGACAATCATCATTATTAGAGCATTCTCCCAGTGAGGAAAGGATGATGGAGACTAGGATTCCCCCATAAGTCGGGATGAGACTCCGGACGAAAAATAAAAAAAGAGAAAAAAAGGCATAAAAAGAGAAAAGGCCCAAATAAAAAAATGAGAGAAAAAGAGAGAAGGGGTAATGCTACTATCCTTTTACCACACTTGTGCTTGAAAGTAGCACCATGAAATTCATGATAGAGAGTCTCCTATGTTGTCACTTTCATATACTAGTGGGAATCTTTAATTATAGAACTTGGCTTGTATATTCCAATGATGGGCTTCCTCAAAATGCCCTAGGTCTTCATGAGCAAGCAAGTTGGATGCACACCCACTAGTTTCTTTTGTTGAGCTTGCATACACTTATAGCTCTGGTGCATCCGTTGCATGGCAATCCCTACTCACTCACATTGATATCTATTGATGGGCATCTCCATAGCCCGTTGATACGCCTAGTTGATGTGAGACTATCTTCTCCTTTTTGTCTTCTCCACAACCACCATTCTATTCCACCTATAGTGATATGTTCATGGCTCACGCTCATATATTGCGTGAAGATTGAAGAAGTTTAAGAACATCAAAAATGAAACAATTGCTTGGCTTGTCATCGGGGTTGTGCATGATTTAAATATTTTGTGTGGTGAAGATAGAGCATAGCCAGACTATATGATTTTGTAGGGATAGCTTTCTTTGGCCATGTTATTTTGAGAAGACATGATTACTTGGTTAGTATGCTTGAAGTATTATTATTTTTATGTCAATATTAAATTTTTGTCTTCAATCTTATGGATCTGAATATTCTTGCTACAATAAAGAGAACTACATGGATAAATATGTTAGGTAGCATTCCACATCAAAAATTCTGTTTTTATCATTTACCTACTTAAGGACGAGCAGGAATTAAGCTTGGGGATGTTGATACGTCTCCAACGTATCTATAATTTTTGATTGTTCCATGCTATTATATTATCAACCTTGGATGATTTATATGCATTTATATGCTATTTTATATGATTTTTGGGACTAACCTATTAACCCAGAGCCCAGTGCCACTTTCTATTTTTTCCTTATTTTAGAGTATCACAGAAAAGGAAAATCAAACGGAGTCCAATTGACCTGAAACTTCACGGAACTTATTTTTGGACCAGAAGAAGCCCACGGAGTATCGGAGTGTGACCAGGAGAGTCCCGGGCTGCCCATGAGGGTGGGGGCGCGCCCTCCCCCTGGGCGCGCCCCCCTGCCTCGTGGACAGCCCGGAGGTCCACCGACGTACTTCTTCCTCCCATATATACCCATATACCCTAAAAACTTTGGGGAGCAGAATAGATCGGGAGTTCCGCCGCCAGAAGCCTCTGTAGCCACCGAAAACCAATCTAGACCCGTTCCGACACCCTGCCCGAGGGGGAAATCCCTCTCCGGTGGCCATCTTCATCATCCCGGTGCTCTCCATAACGAGGAGGGAGTAGTTCTCCCTCGGGGCTGAGGGTATGTACCAGTAGCTATGTGTTTGATCTCTCTCTCTCTTGTGTTCCTGAGGTGGTACGATCTTGATGTATCGAGAGCTTTGCTATTATAGTTGGATCTTATGATGTTTTCTCCCCCCTCTACTCTCTTGTAATGGATTGAGTTTTCCCTTTGAAGTTATCATATCGAATTGAGTCTTTAAGGATTTGAGAACACTTGATGTATGTCTTGCGTGGGATACCTGTGGTGACAATTGGGTATTCTATTGATCCACTTGATGTATGTTTTGGTGATCAACTTGCGGGTTCCGCCCATGAACCTATGCATAGGGGTTGGCACACGTTTTCATCTTGACTCTCCGGTAGAAACTTTGGGGCACTCTTTGAGGTTCTATCTGTTGGTTGAATAGATGAATCTGAGATTGTGTGATGCATATCGTATAATCATACCCACGGATACTTGAGGTGACATTGGAGTATCTCGGTGACATTAGGGTTTTGGTTGATTCGTGTCTTAAGGAGTTATTCTAGTACGAACTCTAGGGCTGTTTGTGACACTTATAGGAATAGCCCAACGGATTGATTGGAAAGAATAACTTTGGAGTGACTCTTTGTTGCATGTTGAGGGATAGTTATGTGATCCAATTATGCTATTATTGTTGAGAGAACTTGCACTAGTGAAAGTATGAACCCTAGGCCTTGTTTCCTAGCATTGCAATACCGTTTGTGCTCACCTTTATCATTAGTTACCTTGCTGTTTTTATGTTTTCAGATTACAAAAACCTTTATCTACCATCCATATACCACTTGTATCACCATCTCTTCACTGAACTAGTGCACCTATACAATTTACCATTGTATTGGGTGTTTTGGGGACACAAGAGACTCTTTGTTATTTGGTTGCAGGGTAGCTTGAGAGAGACCATCTTCATCCTACGCCTCCTACGGATTGATAAACCTTAGGTCATCCACTTGTGGGAAATTTGCTACTGTCCTACAAACCTCTGCACTTGGAGGCCCAACAACGTCCACAAGAAGAAGGTTGTGTAGTAGACATCACCCTACACCTCCCCGACGCGATCTACATCAATGCCATGAGCTGTCAGCCACCATCCGGGGGTACGAGCGCATCGATAGTTCGACACCCGACGGGTCACATGAACTCGATCCTATCTGCATCGACAAACAGCCACCCCGGATGCCAGCCTCTACTTCGTCAACCCGCATGCATCGGCTGCCCCTCCACATGAGCTCTGCCAGCATCCACAATGGGCCGCCATCTGCACGGTGATGTGACTGTGACACGCATGCGACCAAGGTTATCACCGCTGCTAGCAAACTGCATGTGCTAAAACACGTACGCGGCGTCCTCAAGCAAGCACATCGATTAGAGCATCGTCCCGATCCAATCGGGGCTACTCTGATTTGAGGTGCTCCCATGCACGAGTCCAGGATGCGAGTACGTACGTGGTGTCCAGAAATCAGGTATGCAGGCTCATGGCATGCAAAGCTATGATGGGATCTCCGCGGTGGTTTAGCTTCACGCGGCAATTCTGCGGCTCCGCACCGGTTCGTCATCAACATCTCATACCCCACATCATGGCTTCGTGAACACGCGTACTACAGACGACAACCCACCACCAGCAGCACCGAGCAATCTGCCATGACACCCGCGACACCATCGTCTACACCGACCGCTACATCCCGAGCCAAGCTACAACATCTTCTGCATGGATGCATCGACCGTCGTCGCTAATTTGTACTACACAGCTACACCGACACCTCTGCATCGACCCTGTGCCAGTGCCACTTCATCGACCTGTACGACTAGCCAGGCTATGAGCCAACATACTTCATCAAGCACATCTATGAGAAGCTACCACGACATGTACCATCCATACATCAGGCCGGTTGGAAAGCGATGTAATTCTTCATCGACTTCTTTGGCGCGACACGACATCGACACTTGATCGCTGTGAGGGATGCCTTCAAGCGACACATCATCATCGACACGCCGCTGCAATGCCATCATCGACACTTCATTGCCAAGGTCTTCATCAACGTGGTCTTCACCAATATCATCGTCAACACACCACCGCCACCTCGTCCACAAGGTGGACACCTAGCATCCTCTGACAAAGGTTTCTGCAAGACGCGACCTCGATGATGGCAAGGACCGCGTCACGACAACGGCATCAACCGTGTCATCCACCACGGCAAGACTGCATCGACACGACGTCACAATAGTGATGACCCCTACACGGCCACATAGTTCTGGCAAAACAGATGTGTGCTCGATGGGTTTCCTCCGGTCCTGGCAAAACCGGTGGACTCATCGCCGACAGCACCCTCTGACATCCGCAAGGTGCATTGTCCACGACTGCAGCTCTGTCGTCTAAAACATAGCGCTTTTTTTGCGCCTCTGGCTTTGTGCGGCTTCATCATCCACGACGACTACATCATCGACCACGACTACCTCGACAATAGCTACATCACCTTGATCGGCTACCTTGGCATCAACATTAATGGCTTGGTCTACAACAACACATCGGACACAAGTCTAGTCACTAGTGTTCGCGTCGTCACTAGTGTCCACGCCACTCCCGCCATGACTGCAGGAGGGAAAAGAGGAGAGACAAGGAAGGCACCAGTAGGGGACGCAGTCACCGCCCTAGGTGCCAACCCGTTAGAGATGCAGTTGAAGATGACGCGGCGGAGAAGACGACAGAAGTATATAGGAATTCAAATTTAGTCGCAATTGTCCGCTTCACTCCCGCTACGACTCAGGGGGAATGTTAGAAATACAATTGGATTTAATATAGAGATAGGAGTTAGAGATAGAATATATTAAATCATGTATGACTTGCCCTCTACTTCAAGTCTCTCCCCCTCACATGTACTTCTATATATACCCTACATAAGGGTTAAATCAATGCAACGAATAACGTAGGTTCTATATTTTCTACAGGGCAAAAATAGGTCTTCGGTAAACACAGAAAGATTTATGGATTCCCATATAATTACCCCAATTCCCCTCACGTTTACCGGAAGATAATGTTCCCATATAATTTTAGCAGCAGAAAACCGTCTGAAACTTCATGACACGTGCCTCGTCTTGCTTTTGGGGCACCACCACCACGTGTCGCATCGCTGCCCCCGCTGCCGTCGTGCCTCATTGCCGCTTGGCACTGTCACGAACTTGGGGACCCTAGGCTATTAGCTACAGTTAGATCATTAAAGTATGATCTAAACGATCATATATCTTCTTTTACAGAGGGAGTACAACGTTGCTTCCAACCAGCGCTAGACAGTTTGGGACAATCAGTTAAACCTAAAAGCTTTTGTATTGCTGGTGAACTTTTATAATAGATCTTCACAAATAATGTTTAGACGTGAGGGAAAGTAAGTAGAACCCCACACAGTTGGCAGGGATTCCTTTCTGTGATCAAATAATATTCTAAGCACATAATCACGTAGTAAAATCAACCAAATACGTGGTAGTAGTTTCGTTGTCAATGCTTCGTATCCTCCAAAATCCTCCCACAAACTGCAGATTCGCAGGTGCAGAGATGGACTCCAGGACGGCGCTGTGATGGAGTCGAAGAAGAACGCGCAACACTGGCGTGCCACAGAGGGGAAAATTTCATTTTTTGACCCTTTTCGCATACCAATTTAGGATCTGACCCCGGTTGGAAAGAATTTCGGGATTTGACCCTTTCGCTACCGCTAGGGGTTCTGGCGGTAGGGTTAGACAGCCTACCGCCAGGGTCCCTGGCGGTAGGGTGCGACGGAGGGGGACGGCGGCCGTTTGCCCGTGCTGACGTGGATAAGTACCCAACCGCCAGAACCCCTGGCGGTAGGGGTGGCTTGGGTTTTTTCCTCAAAAAGCTTCTGTAATGAAAAATCGTAGTGTCCTGGCGCCAGGGGGGTTGGCGGTAGGCTGTGTGACCCTACCGCCAGGGTCCTTGGCGGTAGGGTCCTTGATGTCGCTTGAAGCTACGTCGGTATTTCCCCAAAGAGGAAGGGATGATGCGGCACAGCGGCAGTAGGTATTTCCCTCAGATATGAAACCAAGGTTATCGAACCAGGAGGAGAACCAAGCAACACAACGTAAACAGCCCCTGCACATAAATAACAACTACTCACAACTCGACGTGTTAAAGGGGTTGTCAATCCCTTTCGGGTAACGGCGCCAGAAATGGGACGTGGACGGGAAAAGGTTGTAAATATTGATAGATCAAACGCCCAATAAAATAAATTGCAGCAAGGTATTTTTTGGTTTTTGGTTTAATAGATCTGAAAATAAAAGCAAATAAAAAGTAGATTGCAAAGGCAAATATATGAGAAAGAAGACCTGGGGGCCGTAGGTTTCACTAGTGGCTTCTCTCAAAAAAAATAGCAAACGGTGGGTAAACAAATTACTGTTGGGAAATTGATAGAACCTCAAATAATTATGAGGATATCTAGGCAATGATCATTACATAGGCACCACGTCCAAGATTAGTAGACCGACTCCTGCCTGTATCTACTACTATTACTCCACACATCGACCGCTATCCAGCATACATCTAGTGTATTAAGTTCATGGAAAAACGGAGTAATGCAAAAAGAACGACGACATGATGTAGACGAGATCCGTTTATCTATGGAGGTAGATATAGATCCCATCTTTTTATCCTTAGTAGCAATGATACATACGTGTCGGTTCCCTTTCTGTCACTGGAATCAAGCACCGTAAGATCGAACCCACTACCAGGCACCTCTTCCCATTGCAAGATAAATAGATCAAGTTGGCCAAACAAAACCCAAATATCGAAGAAGAAATACAAGGCTATAAGCAACCATGCATATAAGAGATCAAGGAAACTCAAATACTTTCATGGATATAAAAAGATATATCTGATCATAAACTCAAAGTTCATCGATCCCAACAAACACACCGCAAAAGAGTTACATCATATGGATCTCCAAGAGACCATTGTATTGAGAATCAAGAGAGAGAGAGAGAGAGAGAGAGAGAGAGAGAGAGATGAAGCCATCTAGCTACTAACTACGGACCCGAAGGTCTACAAAGAACTACTCACGCATCATCAGAGAGGCACCAATGGAAGTGGTGAACCCCTCCGTGATGGTGTCTAGATTGGATCTGGTGATTCTGGACTCTACGGTGGCTGGATGAATATTTTGTCGACTCCCCTAGGGTTTCTGGAATATTGGGGTGAGCAAAGAGGTGATCCGGGGGCACCCGAGGTGGGCATAACCCACCAGCACGCGCCTGGGCCTCCTGGCATGCCCTGGTGGGTTGTCCCCTCCTCAGGACTCCCCCGAGGTGCAACCAGGGTCCAATATCTTCCATCTAGTCCATAAAAAAATTCCGTAAAGTTTCGTGGCATTTGGACTCAGTTTGATATTGATTTTCTGCGATGTAAAAAACATGTAAAAAACAGCAACTTGCACTTGGCACTATGTTAATAGGTTAGTACCAAAAAATGATATAAAATGACAATAAAATGATTATAAAACATCCAAGATTGATAATAAAACAGCATGAAGCAATCAAAAATTATAGATACGTTGGAGACGTATCAGCATTCCTAAGCTTAACTCCTACTCGTCCTCGAGTAGGTAAGTGATAAAAACAGAAATTTTGATGTGGAGTGTTGTTCATCATCTCATATCATATTCTTTTCTTTATCGCATGGACATTTGGACTTTTATGTGATTCAAAGCAATAGTCTAGTTTTGACAAAATAATTTAGATACTCAACCATATCAACAAGCAACCATGGTTTTCAAAATATCAATGCTAAAATAAGTTATCCCTAGCCCATCATGCTCAAACAGTCATCCATTCATGAAACACACTCGAATATTCACTACACCCAATACTTAAGCATGACCATATTGCCTCCTAGTTGGTTGCTACCTCTTGAGCATGCATTGGTTTTCCCTTGAAGAGGAAAGGGTGATGCAGCAAAGTAGCGTAAGTATTTCCCTCGGTTTTTGAGAACCAAGGTATCAATCCAGTAGGAGACTACATGCAAGTCACCTAGTACCTGCACAAGCAAACAAGAACCTCTCAACTAACGCGATAAAGGGGTTGTCAATCCCTTCTCGGTCACTTACGAAAGTGAGATCTGATAGAGATAATAAGATAAATATTTTTCGTATTTTTGTTGTATAGATTGAAAAGTAAAGATTGCAAAATAAATAGTAAACTAGAATTGTAGATCGGAAACTTATATGATGTAAAGTAGACCCGGGGGCCATAGGTTTCACTAGTGGCTTCTCTCAGGATAGCATATATTACGGTGGGGGAACAAATTACTGCCGAGCAATTGATAGAAAAGCGCATAGTTATGATGATATCTAGGCATGATCATGAACATAGGCATCACGTCCATGTCAAGTAGACCGTAATGATTCTGCATCTACTACTATTAATCCACACATCGACCGCTATCCAGCATGCATCTAGAGTATTAAGTTCATAAGAACAGAGTAACGCATTAGGCAAGATGACATGATGTAGAGGGATAAACTCAAGCAATATGATATAAACCCCATATTTTTATCCTCGATGGCAACAATACAATACGTGCCTTGTTGCGCCTGCTGTCACTGGGAAAGGACACCACAAGATTGAACCCAAAGCTAAGCACTTCTCGCATTGCAAGAAAGATCAATCTAGTAGGCCAAACCAAACTGATTATTCGAAGAGACTTGCAAAGATATCAAATCATGCATATAAGAATTCAAAGAAGAATCAAATATTTTCATAGATAATGTTAATCATAAACCCACAATTCATCGGATCTCAACAAACACACCGCAAAAAGAATTACATCGAATAGATCTCCAAGAACATTGAGGAGAACTTTGTATTGAGATCCAAAGAGAGAGAGAAGCCATCTAGCTAATAACTATGCACCCGAAGGTCTGTGGTTAACTACTCACACATCATCGGACAGGCTATGGTGTTGATGTAGAAGCCCTCCATGATCGAATCCCCCTCCGGCAGATCGCCGGAAAAGGTCCCCAGATGGGATCTCATGGGTACAAAAGGTTGCGGCGGTGGGAAAGTGGTTTTGTGGCTCCCCTGGATGTTTTCAGAGTATAAGAGTATATAGAGGCGAAAGAAGTAGGTCGGTGGAGCTGCGAGGGGCCCACGAGGGTGGGGGGCGCGCCTGGCCCCCCTGGGCGCGCCGCCCTACCTCGTGGCCACCTCGCTGCTTCCTTGACGTCCACTCCAAGTCTCCTGGATTGCGTTTGTTCCAAAAAAGATCCTCGCGAAGGTTTCATTCCGTTTGGATTCCGTTTGATATTCCTTTTCTGTGAAAAACAGAAATAGGCAAAAAAACAACAATTTGCACTAGGCCTTCGGTTAATAGGTTAGTCCCAAAAATAATAATAAAAAGTGCATAATAAATCCCATTAAACATCCAAACAGGTAATATAATAGCATGGAACAATCAAAAATTATAGACACATTGGAGACGTATCATTGGTGCTTTTATAAGAGAAGATGGAGACTCAAAATAAAAAAATTGCATAAAGTAAAAGATAGGCCCTTTTCAGAGGGAAGTAGGGATTTGTAAAGGTGCCAGAGCTCAAAGCGGAAAATTTGAGATAAAAACATTTTGGGAGGTGTATCCATCCCACCGACGAAAATGACTTAGAGTTCCCAATACTTTCCATGCATAGATATATCATAGGCGGTCCCCAAACAGAAAATAAAGTTTATTCCTTTTTCCACCATAACTTTCACTTTCCATGGCTAACCGTACCCACGGGTGCCCTCCATACCAACACTTTCCAAGGAATTTATTATTTGACAACATAAAGTAAATTCATTTAGTTATGCATTTCGGGACTGGGCATCCCTAATACCTTTGCCTTACTCTCGTGCAATGACAAGTGAATAAACACTCATCTTGAGAATAACACATCTAGCATGGAAAATATTAACCACCCCTTACCGCTCCGCGAGCGAAACAGACACACAAAAGAGAAGTTTATTTTGAAAATTAGAGATGACACATGCAAATTTGCTTAGAGCGGGAAAAGAATACAACATATAGATAGATATAGTGGACTCATGTGGCAAAACTGGTTTAAAGGATTTTGGATGCACAAGTAGATGTCATACTTAGTGCAAAATGAAGGCTAGCAAAAGATTGGGAAGCGACCAACCAAGAAACGAATAATCTCATAAGAAAGCATAAAGCATAATTAACACCGAATAATGCACCACAAGTAGGATATAATTTTCATTGCATGATTATTGAATTTCGTGCATGCATAGGGAATCACAAACCTTAACACCAATATTCCTACTAAAGCATAATTACTCATCAAGATGACTCACATATCACATCATCATATCTCAAAACTATTACTAAGAATCAAGCTTATTTTCTCCAATGATCTTCATGACATTTTTTCTCTTTTTTTTCTTTATCCTTCTTGGATATCTATCACTTTGGGACTAATTTTCATGTGTTGCTTTTCATAATCTCAAACAAATATAAGTGAAGATCATGAGCATAAGAAATTTTCTTTCTCTCAAAATAATTTAACTGAAGCAAGAGAGAATTTCTTCAAAATTTTGCTAACTCTCAAATAAATCTAAGTGAATCAAGAGAGAATTTCTTCAAAAATAACAAAGCACACCGTGCTAAAAAAGATATAAGTGAAGCAATAGAGCAAGTCCATTGCTCATAAAAATTTAAGTGAAGCATAGAGAGCAATTCTAACAAGTCATGACATAATTTTGGCTCTCTCAAATAGGTGTGTCCAGCAAGGATTGATGACTTAAAACACAAAATAAAACAAGCAAAGACACATATCATACAAGACGCTCCAAGCAAAACACATATCATGTGACGAATAAAAATATAGTCTCGAGTAAAATATCGATAGTTGTTGGAAGAAAGCAGGGATGACACTCGGGGGGCATGCCCAAGCTTAGTTGGTTGCTCATTCTTGGATAATAGCTTGGGATGCCAGGGCATCCCCAACCTTAGGCTCTTACATCCTTCATCCATCTAAGATAACCCAAAACTTGAAAACTTCAATCACACAAAACTCAACAAAAGCCTTCGTGAGATTCGTTAGTATAAGAATAATAAATCACTACTATAAGAGATGTATCAAACCAATTCATATTTTGTTTTTGTATTATATCTACTGTACTCCAACTTTCCTATGGCAAAAACTCATTAAAGAAAACCATAGAGCCATCAAAATAAGCACACAACACAAAGAAAACAGAATCTGTCAAAAAGAACAGTCTGTAGCAATATGACCATTTCGAATACTTCTCTAACTCAAAAAGTTCTGCAAAATTAGGACGACTTGATTAATTTGTATATTGATCTACTGCAATTCGAATGGGTATTTCATCGCTCTTTGTTAAAAAATGAAAATTAATTTCGTGAGCATAAAAGTTTCTATTTTTTAAGCAAGATCAAAACTATTGCCCAAGAAGATCCTAAAGGCTTTACTTGGCACAAACACTAATTAAAACGCAAAAAACACAATCATAACAGTAGTCTAATTGTGTTAAAACTCAATAACAGGAAGCAAAAAGAAAAAAATTATTCATTGGGTTGCCTCCCAACAAGCGCTATTGTTTTACGCCCTTAGCTAGGCATAAGGCGAGGATCTAAGTTTTACCATCCTTCTTCTTCTTAGTTTCCTTAGAGGTGTTTCCATCATGAGGTTTTGTAAACAAAACGTAAAACATATTATCCATGGAAACTTTAGCATTCCTTAGTTGGTTTTCATCATAACCCCTTTGATTTCCCGCAACAATCCAAGAGTAGTGTTGATTAACATTATTAAAAACTTCTCGGATTATATCTAGAACGGGGACTTCCTTTTTAAGATTCTCATCAAAGATCTTATTGTCCCCAAGCAAATGCCTTAGTGCATAGTCACTATTGTAAAGAATTTCATCTATCACGGGTTTTTCACGATTCATACCACAAAAATCAAAGATTTCCATAGCTTCCCGAATTATGTAGTCAAACTCGTTCATAAGAACGAGAGTGGTCAACTTTTTTGCCCTAGGATTCTTTATTTCTGGAAGCTCAAAAAACAATCTTTGCAAGGTAGGATGGGTACAAATAAATTTACTTTCAAGTTTCAGAACTAGTGCTGAAACAACATCCGCATAGGATCTAGTAGTTTTAAGTATAGGAGTATCATCAAGACTTAGATTTCCAACACAATTGAAAAATTCTTGGATACGTTCTTTTCCCATAACGTTCCCTTGCCCCAAGATAAAGGTTTTAGCATCCAGATTGCCTCTACGTCCAATATTAGGAGTCAGGCCATCATCTGTTGGTGCCAAACCAAAATCACTCATGATTGCAAGCAAAGAATAGATCTGATGAGAAAACGATGAACGTAAAAAGAGAGGCGAATAAAACGGTAAATTTTGTGAAGTCGGGGAGAGGAAAACGAGAGGCAAATGGCAAATAATTTAAATTGCGAGGAGTTGAGATTTGTGATTAGGAACCTGGTTATGATGAAGATCCTCTCTGGCAATGGCGCCATAAATTCCTTTTGATGTCGCTTGAAGCTACGTCGGTATTTCCCCAAAGAGGAAGGGATGATGAAGCACAGCGGCGGTAGGTATTTCCCTCGGATATGAAATCAAGGTTATTGAACCAGTAGGAGAACCAAGCAACACAACGTAAACAACCCCTGCACACAAATAACAACTACTCGCAACCCGACGTGTTAAAGGGGTTGTCAATCCCTTTCGGGTAACGGCGCCAGAAATGGCACGTGGACGGGAAAAGGTTGTAAATATTGATAGATTGAACGCCAAATAAAATAAATTGCAGCAAGGTATTTTTGGGTTTTTGGTTTAATAGATCTAAAAATAAAATCAAATAAAAAGTAGATCACAAAGGCAAATATATGAGGGCCGTAGGTTTCACGAGTGGCTTCTCTCGAGAAAAATAGAAAACGGTGGGTAAACAAATTACTGTTGGGCAATTGATAGAACCTCAAATAATTATGATGATATCCAGGCAATGATCATTACATAGGCATCACGTCCAAGATTAGTAGACCGACTCCTGCCTACATCTACTACTATTACTCCACACATCGACCGCTATCCAGCATGCATCTAGTGTATTAAGTTCATGGAAAAATGGAGTAATGCAATAAGAACGATGACATGATGTAGACGAGATCCGTTTATCTATGGCGGTAGATATAGATCCCATCTTTTTATCCTTAGTAGCAACGATACATACGTGTCGGTTCCCTTTCTGTCACTGGAATCAAGCACCGTAAGGTCGAACCCACTACCAGGCACCTCTTCCCATTGCAAGATAAATAGATCAAGTTGGCCAAACAAAACCCAAATATCGGAGAAGAAATACAAGGCTATAAGAGATCATGCATAAAAGAGATCAAAGAAACTGAAATATTTTCATGGATATAAAAAGATAGATTTGATCATAAACTCAAAGTTCATCGATCCCAACAAACACACCGCAAATGAGTTACATCATATGGATCTCTAAGAGACCATTGTATTGAGAATCAAGAGAGAGAGAGAGAGATGAAGCCATCTAGATACTAACTACGGACCCGAAGGTCTACAAAGAACTACTCACGCATCATCAGAGAGGCACCAATGGAAGTGGTGAACCCCTCTGTGGTGGTGTCTAGATTGGATCTGGTGGTTCTAGACTCTGCGGCGGCTGAATGAATATTTCGTCGATTCCCCTAGGGTTTCTGGAATATTGGGTTATTTAAAGAGCAAAGAGGCGGTCAGAGGGCACCCGAGGTGCGCACAACCCACCAGGACGTGCCTGGGCCTCCTGGCGCGCCCTGGTGGGTTGTCCCCTCCTCTGGACTCCCCCCAGGTGCAACCAGGGCCCAATATCTTCCATCTGGTCCATAAAAAAACTCCATAAAGTTTCGTGGAATTTGGACTCCGTTTGATATTGATTTTCTACGATGTAAAAAACATGGAAAAAACAGCAACTGGCACTTGGCACTATGTCAATAGATCAGTTCCAAAAACTGATATAAAATGACAATAAAATGATTATAAAACATCCAAGATTGATAATAAAACAGCATGAAGCAATCAAAAATTATAGATATGTTGGAGACATATCAGTCCTCTGTTTTATGGTTTCCAAGTTTAATTGCTTGCTTCTTTTCAAAAACAATATCACAACAATGATATAGAGTCTAAAAAACAAATCGCAAACAATTAAACTTGGGCATCACATACACATTAATAAAAGTTGAACTAAATAGACATGTCCAACAAAGTTCAACTAATTAGAAAACGGAGTTCCACATAGTTTCACAAAGCAAACGGAGTTCCACATAGTTTCACAAATAGCAAACACATAGTTCCACGTACTTTCACAACCACTAGACAACTACAAGAGCCAAGTATCCAAGAGTAGAATTACTTGCTCCTGCTCCTCTTGGAGGTACGGTCCTCGTTCCTCTTTGAACGAGTCTCTTTAGTCTTCTTCTTGGGCCATCGAGTAACCGGTCTCTGGAAAGGGTCCGGACTCAGCAAATCCTTCTTCTTCGGATTCCTCTTCGGCAGCTAAGATGGTTCAGATGATTGAGTTGGTGGAGGTCCATAATCTTCATCGTACTCCTCCTCCCCATTGCACTCATCCTCCTCTTCCTCATGATAGGCCTCCTCCTCCTCTTCTTCATGTGTGGCCTCCTCCTCCTCCCCAACCAATCTAGATGACGAGGGAACATGGCTCGGTGAGCCGATGTGACCCTGTGTGGCTGCAGGATGATAAGCTTCAACCGACCCAGCTCCAGCACACCCAAGCAGGCCTACCAGCTTGCGACAACGCTTCATAAACTTCTGCACTCACAATGAAACAAGGGCATAATAAGTATCAGATTTATGATTGCAAGTGAACAAGATGCATCTGTTCCGAGGAGGTTGAAATTGTACCTTCATCGTCCCCCTCACTTTGTTCTCAGATTGTACGCTCCCTGGGGTATCACATAGTGCATCTGAGGCTTCAAAGATGCATCTGTTCAGCTCACAGGACTGTAACGGCATAAGTTAGTCTTGATGACGAATAAAATAATTTAAATACACGCGTCGGTTCAAACTTACCAGTCAGTTGATGAGGGGTGCAAACTCCCTAAATCCAGTATGCATGTCTCTGATGCCGGTCTGGTAGGCCTCTTCCTCGCGATCATCCCTCTCCAGTTCTGCGATGTCTTCCGCCGTCCACCGAAGCCTAAGACGAAGATGGTGCTTATGGCCATCATCATACCACCTCATGTGTTGGCCCAGGTAAGCATCCCAGTCAGTCACTTTCCTCTCTCCATCTTTGAGGAACCTCCGTCGGTTCCACTCCGTCACATGAGTTTTATGCTCCTCTCCCCAGTCTGTGATCGACTGATTCTTCTGTTGCTCATCCTGCATGGCATAGGCCACAAGAAACATCATAATAAAATGAAATCATGGGCACGAAGAACAAGCGCACTCACAAGTGGAGCGCGTGGCCCTCGGTATCGGCCGGCGGGCCCGGTGGGGTATGCTGATGCATCCCAAACTGCACTGCCACGCAGTGTGGCAAGTGCCACTCGACGGCGTACACACAGATCATGGGCACGATGCACCGCCAAAGACCACTGTCCTTATCTCACATCACGTTCAAATCGAAGTCCCACTCTCGGTCATGATACGGCCACCAGTTTACCTGTTAGATATACATTGGTAAGTTCCCACTCCCGGTCAAAAGTGGAATCAAAGAGAAAGGTGGTGAGCGAGTTCATATACCTGCGTATGCAGCAAAGCGTCCATCTCGTTGGTGTAGGTCTTGTACGAAGCCTTGTTTAGGCCCGGGTAGAGTTTGACAACATCCCACTCGTAAGCTACGGTGGGGTGTTGAGTCTCGTCGCCGTCTTCGCTATAGGCACCCCATGGGCGTCTTGGCAGCTTCTCCGGACGCCCCACCAGCAGCCGCTCCCACATCCAAATGGAGAGGGCCCAGACAAAGCCACCCATATTGGGCTTGTCTCTCGTCCTCTGGGTTGCATCGTCAAGCTACAAAACATCAAATGAGGATCACATATAACAAAATGTCATGGACATACTTCCGTAGGTAGGCAATGAGATACTCTCTTATCGAACCATATAGGTAGGCAATAGATGCGGTTCCCCAACTGTACCCTGCATCCCAGTCGGCTAGGAAGAACAGATACGACCAGTTGGCAGAGTTCCCAGAGCTGTCTAGAAACACGGCCTCCGTGAGAACATAACACAGGTAGGCCCTCGCGTACCACTCCACAGTCGCCTCATCGATGTCTTCGGGGCATGTCTTCCGGTGCTCCGAGATCCAGGGCAACGATACACTGGATGTACGGTTACCCTTAGCACCGGGGCAGTTGCCGATGAGGGTGGTAACCCTCTACTACCAGTTGGTCCTCTACACTCGCCCGTGTTGGGGAACGCAATATTTCAAAAAAAATTCCTATGATCACGCAAGATCTATCTAGGAGATGCATAGCAACGAGAGGGGCGGAGTATGTCTACGTACCCTCGTAGACCGAAAGCGGAAGCGTTATGAAACGCGGTTGATGTAGTCGAACGTCTTCGCGATCCAACCGATCAAGTACCGAATGCACGGCACCTCCACGATCTGCACACGTTCAGCTCGGTGATGTCCCTTGTACTCTTGATCCAGCTAAGGCCGAGGGAGAGTTTCGTCAGCATGACGGCGTGATGACGGTGATGATTAAGTTACCGACGCAGGGCTTTGCCTAAGCACTACAACGATATGACCGAGGTGGAATTCTGTGGAGGGGGGCACCGCACACGGCTAAACAATCAACTTGTGTGTCTATGGGGTGCCCCACTCCCCTGGATCTTTGTTGGAAAAGGCAGTGCCTAGGAGGCGCTTAGGCATGCCTAGGCGCTAGACGATGGCCAAACGCCTCGCCTAGGGCATAAATGGAAGTCTAGGCAGGGCAAGCAAAGAATTGTCTCCCCAAGCGACCAACGATGCCATATTGCATTCATATATATGCCAAATGGGTCATATGCCAATGGTAGTAGTTGGTAGTTAACTTATTTATATGCCCTAAATTAATATCGGCATGCATATCATATCCACAAATATGCCCTGATAGTAAAACTATATTACCGCCTAGGCCATGCCTAGGGCGCTTAAGCACCGCCTAGGCACTAGGCGAAGGCCAACCGCCTCTCTTACGCCTACCGCTTTTACCAACCTTGCCCTGGATATAAAGGAGTGGAGGAGGGGACGGCCGGCCCTCTCATGGCGCGCCCAAGGGGGGGAGTCCTACTCCCAGTAGGAGTAGGTTTCCCCCTTCCCTAGTTGGAGTAGGAGAAGAAGGAAGAGGGGGAGGGAGAGAAGGAAAGGGGGGCCGGCCCCCCTCCCAATTTGGATTGAGCTTGGGGGGGCACCCCCACCTTGGCCGCCTCCTCCTCTCTCCCACTAAGGCCCAATAAGGCCCATTGACTCCCCAGGGGGTTCCGGTAACCCCTCGGTACTCCGGTAAATGCCCGAACTCATCCGGAACCATTCCCATGTCCAAACATAGCCTTCCAATATATCGACCTTTATGTCTCGACCATTTTGAGACTCCTTGTCATGTCCATGATCACATCCGGGACTCCGAACTACCTTCGGTACATCAAAACACATAAACTCATAATACCGATTGTCATCGAACGTTAAGCGTGTGGACCCTACGGGTTCGAGAACTATGTAGACATGACCGAGACTCACTTCTGGTCAATAACCAATAGCGGAACCTGGATGCTCATATTGGTTCCTATGTATTCTACGAAGATCTTTATCGGTCAAACCGCATAACAACATATGTTGTGCCCTTTGTCATCGGTATGTTATTTGACCGAGATTCGATCGTCGGTATCTCAATACCTAGTTCAATCTCGTTACCGGCAAGTCTCTTTACTCGTTCCGTAACGCAACATCCCATAACTAACTCATTAGTCACATTGCTTGCAAGGCTTATAGTGATGTGCATTACCGAGAGGGCCCAGAGATACCTCTCCGATACACGGAGTGACAAATCCTAATCTCGATCTATGCCAACTCAACAAACACCATTGGAGACACCTGTAGAGCATCTTTATAGTCACCCAGTTACGTTGTGACGTCTGGTAGCACACTAAGTGTTCCTCCGGTATTCGGGAGTTGCATAATCTCATAGTCATAGGAACATGTATAAGTCATGGAGAAAGCTGTTGGAAATATGCCCTAGAGGCAATAATAAATTGGTTATTATTATATTTCCTTGTTCATGATAATCGTTTATTATCCATGCTAGAATTGTATTGATAGGAAACTCAGATACATGTGTGGATACATAGACAACACCATGTCCCTAGTAAGCCTCTAGTTGACTAGCTCGTTGATCAATAGATGGTTACGGTCTCCTGACCATGGACATTGGATGTCGTTGATAACGGGATCACATCATTAGGAGAATGATGTGATGGACAAGACCCAATCCTAAGCCTAGCACAAAGATCGTGTAGTTCGTTCGCTAAAGCTTTTCTAATGTCAAGTATCATTTCCTTAGACCATGAGATTGTGCAACTCCCGGATACCGTAGGAGTGCTTTGGGTGTGCCAAACGTCACAACATAACTGGGTGGCTATAAAGGTACACTACAGGTATCTCCGAAAGTGTATGTTGGGTTGGCACGAATCGAGACTGGGATTTGTCACTCCGTGTGACGGAGAGGTATCTCTGGGCCCACTCGGTAGGACATCATCATAATGTGCACAATGTGATCAAGGAGTTGATCACGAGATGATGTGTTACGGAACGAGTAAAGAGACTTGCCGGTAACGAGATTGAACAAGGTATCGGGATACCGACGATCGAATCTCGGGCAAGTATCATACCGCTAGACAAAGGGAATTGTATACGGGATTGATTAAGTCCTTGACATCGTGGTTCATCTGATGAGATCATCGTGGAACATGTGGGAGCCAACATGGGTATCCAGATCCCGCTGTTGGTTATTGACCGGAGAGTCATCTCGGTCATGTCTGCATGTCTCCCGAACCCGTAGGGTCTACACACTTAAGGTTCGGTGACGCTAGGGTTATAGAGATATTAGTATGCGGTAACCCGAAAGTTGTTCGCAGTCCCGGATGAGATCCCGGACGTCACGAGGAGTTCCGGAATGGTCCGGAGGTAAAGAATTATATATAGGAAGTGCTATTTCAGCCATCGGGACAAGTTTCGGGGTCACCGGTATTGTACCGGGACCACCGGAAGGGTCCCGAGGGTCCACCGGGTGGGGCCACCTGCCCCGGGGGGCCACATGGGCTGTAGGGGGTGCGCCTTGGCCTATATGGGCCAAGGGCACCAGCCCCAAGAGGCCCATGCGCCAAGAGAAGAGAAAAAGGAAGAGTCCTAAAAGGGGAAGGCACCTCCGAGGTGCCTTGGGGAGGAGGGACTCCTCCCTGGCCGCACCCTTCCTTGGAGGAAGGGCCAAGGCTGCGCCCCCCCCCTCTCCCTTGGCCCTATATATAGTGGGGGAAAGGGAGGGCAGCACCAACCCTAAGCCCTGGCGCCTCCCTCTCCCTCCCATGACACATCTCCCTCCTCCCGCAATGCTTGGCGAAGCCCTGTTGGCATCCCGCTACTTCCACCACCACGCCGTCGTGCTGCTGGATCTCCATCAACCTCTCCTCCCCCCTTGCTGGATCAAGAAGGAGGAGACGTTGCTGCTCCGTACGTGTGTTGAAGGTGGAGGTACCGTCCGTTCGGCGCTAGGATCATCGGTGATTTGGATCACGACGAGTACGACTCCATCAACCCCGTTCTCTTGAACACTTCCGCGCGCGATCTACAAGGGTATGTAGATCCACTCCTCCCTCGTTGCTAGATGACTCCATAGATAGATCTTGGTGACACGTAGGAAAATTTTGAATTTATGCTACGTTCCCCAACAGTGGCATCATGAGCTAGGTCTATGCGTAGTTTCTATGCACGAGTAGAACACAAAGTAGTTGTGGGCGTTGATTTTGTTCAATATGCTTGCCGTTACTAGTCTTATCTTGATTCGGCGGCATCGTGGGATGAAGCGGCCCGGACCGACCTTACACGTACTCTTACGTGAGACTGGTTCCACCGACTGACATGCACTAGTTGCATAAGGTGGCTAGCGGGTGTCTGTCTCTCCTACTTTAGTCGGATCGGATTCGATGAAAAGGGTCCTTATGAAGGGTAAATAGCAATTGGCATATCACGTTGTGGTTTTTGCGTAGGTAAGAAACGTTCTTGCTAGAAACCCATAGCAGCCACGTAAAACATGCAAACAACAATTAGAGGACGTCTAACTTGTTTTTGCAGGGTATGCTATGTGATGTGATATGGCCAAAAGGATGTGATGAATGATATATGTGATGTATGAGATTGATCATGTTCTTGTAATAGGAATCACGACTTGCATGTCGATGAGTATGACAACCGGCAGGAGCCATAGGAGTTGTCTTAATTTATTTATGACCTGCGTGTCAACATAAACGTCATGTAATTACTTTACTTTGTTGCTAACCGTTAGCTATAGTAGTAGAAGTAATAGTTGACGAGACAACTTCATGAAGACACGATGATGGAGATCATGGTGTCATGCCGGTGACAAGATGATCATGGAGCCCCAAGATGGAGATCAAAGGAGCTATATGATATTGGCCATATCATGTCACTATTATTTGATTGCATGTGATTTTTATCATGTTTATGCATCTTGTTTACTTAGAACGACGGTAGTAAATAAGATGATCCCTCATAATAATTTCAAGAAGGTGTTCCCCCTAACTGTACACCGTTGCGACAGTTCGTTGTTTCGAAGCACCACGTGATGATCGGGTGTGATAGATTCTAAGGTTCACATACAACGGGTGTAAGACAGATTTACACACGTGAAACACTTAGGTTGACTTGACAAGCCTAGCATGTGTAAAGACATGGCCTCGGAACACAGAAGACCGAAAGGTCGAGCATGAGTCGTATGGTAGATACGATCAACATGAAGATGTTCACCGATGTTGACTAGTCTGTCTCACGTGATGATCGGACATGGCCTAGTTGACTCGGATCATGTAATCACTTAGATGACTAGAGGGATGTCTATCTGACTGGGAGTTCATAAGATGAACTTAATTATCCTGAACATAGTCAAAAGGTCTTCGCAAATTATGTCATAGCTCGCGCTTCAGTTCTACTGTTTAGATATGTTCCTAGAGAAAATTTAGTTGAAAGTTGATAGTAGTAATTTTGCAGACTAGGTCCGTAAACTGAGGATTGTCCTCATTGCTTCATAGAAGGCTTATGTCCTTAATGCACCGCTCAGTGTGCTGAACCTCGAACGTTGTCTGTGGATGTTGCGAACATCTGACATACACATTTTGATAACTACGTGATAGTTCAGTTAAACGCTTTAGAGTTGAGGCACCGAAGACGTTTTGAAACATCACGAAACATATGAGATGTTTCGAGGGCTGAAATTGGGATTTCAGGCTCGTGCCCAAGTCAAGAGGTATAAGACCTCCGACGATTTTCTTAGCCTGCAAACTAAGGAGAAAAGCTCAATTGTTGTGCTTGTGCTCAGATTGTCTGAGTACAACAATCGCTTGAATCGAGTGGGAGTTGATCTTCCAGATGAAATAGTGATGGTTCTCCGAAGTCATTACCACCAAGCTGCTAGAGCTTCGTGATGAACTATGATATATCAGGGACATATATGATGATCCTTGAGATATTCGCGATGTTTGACACCACAAAAGTAGAAATCAAGAAGGAGCATCAATTGTTGATGGTTGGTGAAACCACTAGTTTCAAGAAGGGCAAGGGCAAGAAGGGATACTTCATGAAATGGCAAATCAGCTGCTGCTCTAGTGAAGAAACCCAAGGTTGAACCCAAACCCGAGACTAAGTGCTTCTGTAATAAGGGGAACAACCACTGGAGCAGAATTACCCTAGATACTTGGTAGATGAGAAGGCTGGCAAGGTCGATAGAAGTATATTGGATATACATTGTGTTAATGTGTACTTTACTAGTACTCCTAGTAGCACCATGGTATTAGATACCGGTTCAGTTGCTAAGTGTTAGTGACTCGAAACAAAAGCTACGGAATAAACGGAGACTGGCTAAAGGTGAGATGACGATATGTGTTGGAAGTATTTCCAAGGTTGATCAAATATCGTACGCTCCCTCTACCATCAAGATTGGTGTTTGCGTTGAGCATAGACATGATTGGATTATGTCTATCACAATACGGTTATTCATTTAAGGAGAATAATGGTTACTCTGTTTATTTGAATAATACCTTCAATGGTCTTACACCTAAAATGAATGGTTCATTGAATCTCGATCGTAGTGATACACATGTTCATGCCAAAAGATAGTAATGATAGTACCACCTACTTGTGGCATTGCCACGTAAGTCATATCGGTATAAAATGCATGAAGAAGCTCCATGTTGATGGATCTTTGGGCTCACTCGTTTTTGAAAAGTTTGAGGCATGCGAACCATGTCTATTGGTGTATATGCATGAAGAAACTCCATGCAAATGGACCATTTGGACTCACTTGATTTTGAATCACTTGAGACATGCAAATCATACCACATGGGCAAGATGACTGAAAGCCTCATTTTCAGTAAAATGGAACTAGAAAGCAACTTGTTGAAAGTAATACATTTTGATGTGTGCAGTCCAATGAGTGCTGAGGCATGTAGTGGATATCGTTATGTTCTTACTTCACAGATGACTTGAGTAGATGTTGAGTACATTTACTTGATGAATCACGAGTCTGAATTATTGAAAGGTTCAAGTAATTTCAGGGTGAAGTTGAAAGATCGTCGTGACAAGAGGATAAAATATCTATGATATGATCATAGAGATGAATATCTGAATTACGAGTTTGGCACAGAATTGAGACATTGTGGAAATTGTTTCACAACTAATACAGCCTGGAACACCATAGTGTGATGGTGTGTCCGAACATCATAACTGCACCCTATTGGATATGATGCATACCATGATGTCTCTTATCGAATTACCACGATAGTTTATGGGTTAGGCATTAGAGACAACCACATTCACTTTAAATAGGGCACCACGTAATTCCGATGAGATGACACCGTATGAACTATGGTTTAGAGAAACCTAAGCTGTCATTTCTTAAAAGTTTGGGGCTGCGACGCTTATGTGAAAAAAGTTTCAGGCTGATAAGCTCGAACCCAAAGCGGATAAATGCATCTTCATAGGACACCCAAAACAATTGGGTATACCTCCTGTCTAAGATCCAAAGCAATAAGGGATTGTTTCTAGAATCGGGTCCTTTCTCGAGGAAAAGTTTCTCTCGAAAGAATTGAGTGGGAGGATGGTGGAGACTTGATGAGGTTATTGAACCGTCTCTTCAACTAGTGTGTGGCAGGGCACAGGAAGTTGTTCCTATGGCACCTACACCAATTGAAGTGGAAGCTTATGATAGTGATCATGAAACTTCAGATCAAGTCACTACCAAACCTCGTAGGATGACAAGGATGCGTACTACTTCAGAGTGGTACGTAATCCTGTCTTGGAAGTCATGTTGCTAGACAACAATGAACCTACAAGCTATGGAGAAGCGATGGTGGGCCCAGATTCCGATAAATGGCTCGAGGCCATAAAATCCGAGAGAGGATCCATGTATGAAAACAAAGTGTAGACTTTGACAGAACAGCTCGATGGTCGTGAGGCTGTTGAGTACAGATGGATTTTAAAAGGAAGACGTACAATGATGGTAAATGTCACCATTAAGAAAGCTCGACTTGTCGTTAAGATGTTTTCCGACAAGTTCAAGGAGTTGACTACGATGAGATTTTCTCACTCGTAGCGATGCTAAGAGTCTGTTGGAATTATATTAGCGATTACTGCATTATTTATGAAATCTTGCAGATAGGATGTCAAAACATTGTTTCCTCGATGTTTTTTTGAGGAAAGGTTGTATGTGATACAAACCGGAAGGTTTTGTCAATCCTGAAAGATGCTAATAAGTATGCAAAGCTCCAGCAATCCTTCTAGGGACTGGAGTAAGCATCTCGGAGTTGGAATGTATGCTTTGATGATGATCAAAGATTTTGGGTTTATACAAAGTTTATGAGAAACTTGTATTTCCAAAAAGGTGAGTGGGAGCACTATAGAATTTCTGATGAGTGTATGTTGTTGACATATTGTTGATCAGAAATGACGTAGAATTTTTGGAAAGCATATAGGGTTATTTGGAAAGTATTTTTCAATGGAAAGCCTGGATTAAGCTACTTGAACATTGAGCATCAAGATCTATAAGGATAGATCAAAACGCTTAATGGTACTTTCAAATGAGCACATACCTTGATATGATCTTGAAGGTGTTCAAGATGGATCAGTCAAAGAAGGAGTTCTTGCCTGAGTTGTAAGGTATGAAGTTAAGACTTAAAGCTCGACCACGGCAGAATAGAGAGAAAGGACGAAGGTCGTCCCCTATGCTTAAGACATAGGCTCTACAGTATGCTATGCTGTGTACCGCACCTGAAATGTGCTTACCATGAGTCAGTCAAGGGGTACAAGAGTGATCTAAGAATGGATCACAGGACAGCGGTCAAAGTTATCCTTAGTAACTTGTGGACTAAGGAATTTTCTCGATTATGGAGGTGGTAAAAGAGTTCGTCGTAAAGGGTTACGTCGATGCAAGCTTAACACCTATCCGGATAGCTCTGACTAGAGATACCGGATACGTATAATGGAGTAACAATTTAGAATAGCTCCAAGTAGAACAGTTATTTGAAATGGCTCCAAATATAGCGTAATAGCTGCATCTACAAGATGACATAGAGATTTGCGAAGTACATACGGATCTGAAAGATTCAGACCCGTTGACTATAACATCTCTCACAAGCATAACATGATCAAACCCAGAACTCATCGAGTGTTAATCACATGGTAATGTGAACTAGATTATTGACTCTAGTAAACTCTTTGGGTGTTAGTCACATGGGGATGTGACCTTGAGTGTTAATCACATGGCGATGTGAACTAGATTATTGACTCTAGTGCAAGTGGGAGACTGTTGGAAATATGCCCTAGAGGCAATAATAAATTGGTTATTATTATATTTCCTTGTTCATGATAATCGTTTATTATCCATGCTAGAATTGTATTGATAGGAAACTCAGATACATGTGTGGATACATAGACAACACCATGTCCCTAGTAAGCCTCTAGTTGACTAGCTCATTGATCAATAGATGGTTACGGTTTCCTGACCATGGACATTGGATGTCCTTGATAACGGGATCACATCATTAGGAGAATGATGTGATGGACAAGACCCAATCCTAAGCCTAGCACAAAGATCATGTAGTTCGTTCGCTAAAGCTTTTCTAATGTCAAGTATCATTTCCTTAGACCATGAGATTGTGCAACTCCCGGATATCGTAGGAGTGCTTTGGGTGTGCCAAACGTCACAACGTAATTGGGTGGCTATAAAGGTACACTACAGGTATCTCTGAAAGTGTCTGTTGGGTTAGCACGAATCGAGACTGGGATTTGTCACTCCGTGTGACGGAGAGGTATCTCTGTGCCCACTCGGTAGGACATCATCATAATGTGCATAATGTGATCAAGGAGTTGATCACAGGATGATGTGTTACGGAACGAGTAAAGAGACTTGCCGGTAACGAGATTGAACAAGGTATCGGGATACCGACGATCGAATCTCGGGCAAGTATCGTACCGCTAGACAAAGGGAATTGTATACGGGATTGATTAAGTCCTTGACATCGTGGTTCATCCGATGAGATCATCGTGGAACATGTGGGAGCCAACATGGGTATCCAGATCCCGCTGTTGGTTATTGACCGGAGAGTCATCTCGGTCATGTCTGCATGTCTCCCGAACCCGTAGGGTCTACACACTTAAGGTTCGGTGACGCTAGGGTTATAGAGATATTAGTATGCGGTAACCAGAAAGTTGTTCGGGGTCCCGGATGAGATCCCGGACGTGACGAGGAGTTCCGGAATGGTCCGGAGGTAAAGAATTATATATAGGAAGTGCTATTTCGGCCATCGGGACAAGTTTCGGGGTCACCGGTATTGTACCGGGACCACCGGAAGGGTCCCGGGGGTCCACATGGGCTGTAGGGGGTGCGCCTTGGCCTATATGGGCCAAGGGCACCAGCCCCAAGAGGCCCATGCGCCAAGAGAAGAGGAAAAGGAAGAGTCCTAAAAGGGGAAGGCACCTCCGAGGTGCCTTGGCGAGGAGGGACTCCTCCCTGGCCGCACCCTTCCTTGGAGGAAGGGCCAAGGCTGCGCCCCCCCCCCCTCTCCCTTGGCCCTATATATAGTGGGGGAAAGGGAGGGCAGCACCAACCCTAAGCCCTGGCGCCTCCCTCTCCCTCCCATGACACATCTCCCTCCTCCCGCAGCGCTTGGCGAAGCCCTGTTGGAATCCTGCTACTTCCACCACCACGCCGTCGTGCTGCTGGATCTCCATCAACCTCTCCTCCCCCCTTGCTGGATCAAGAAGGAGGAGACGTTGCTGCTTCGTACGTGTGTTGAACGCGGAGGTGCCGTCCGTTCGGCGCTAGGATCATCGGTGATTTGGATCACGACGAGTACGACTCCATCAACCCCGTTCTCTTGAACGCTTCCGCACGCGATCTACAAGGGTATGTAGATCCACTCCTCCCTCGTTGCTAGATGACTCCATAGATAGATCTTGGTGACACGTAGGAAAATTTTGAATTTATGCTACGTTCCCCAACAAAAGCAATAACAATAAACTAAACGATCATAGTGCTAAGCTAACGGATGGGTCAAGTCAATCACATCATTCTCTATTGATGTGATCCCGTTCATCAAATGAAAACTCATGTATATGGTTAGGAAACTTAACCATCTTTGATTAATGAGCTAGTTAAGTAGAGGCATACTAGTGACACTCTGTTTGTCTATGTATTCACACATGTACTAAGTTTCCGGTTAATACAATTCTAGCATGAATAATAAACATTTATCATGATATAAGGAAATATAAATAACAACTTTATTATTGCCTCTAGGGCATATTTCCTTCAGCCCGGTGAGTGCTTGACCCTCAATCGGCATGGTAGTAATCGTCGACCAATCCTCTAGGGTCACCGTCATCTCCCCGCATGGGAGATGGAAAGAATGGGTCTCCGGTCGCCACTGGTCAATCAAAGCTGTCAGAGCTGCGTGGACGAGCGTCGGTGGCTGATGCTTGAACTACAACACGAAACCCAACAGTCGGGCTCTCTTGAAGTACGGCGCGTAGCGCTCGTCGTAGTCCATATTCCCGGCAACCCCGTGACCCCTCATGCGGAGTGGCTGGAGCATCTGTCAAAAAGTGGACTGCAAAAGTTAGGAACTTATTTTCATCAATCCGAAAATTTTGATCAATATTTCCTTCATATTACTTACCACTCCGTTCTCTATGAAACGGGCACGATGACCCTTGTCGAATGCGTAGTCAAGCATGGAGTACCGTGGGCCGATGTTGTCCGCAAGAGGTGCCCGCCTTAATAAAATTTCATAAAGAAAAGCATCATACGCATAGGCATACATAAACAAAAAATAAAATTTCTTAATTACATGAACTAGGGTTCATCTTAAACATATTCCTCCATCAACATCTACTACACATGATGGATCACATCATATCAACATGCATCATATCAAAATAAAATCCTCCAACATGCATCATATCTTCATTTTTTTAACAATTTTTTTTGAAATAGAGTTTATCTTGAATGTATTTTCTCCAAACAACATCTTCATATCATCGTATCAACATGCATCATAAAACAAAACAAGTCCCCACATGCATTACATCATAATTTTTTAGCAAAAAAAATTATGAACTAGGGTTCATCTTCACACTAACATATGAACTATTGATTAGAGTTCATATTCAATACCACTAGTTACTAAAGAACTAAGAACTAGAACTACAATCAAGCTAAAACAATCATAGGTGGAAAAAATTCTAATCTACAAAAATATGAGGGATTTCAAGCAAGTAATGCGTCGAATCGGAAGCAAGTTTGCAAAAACTACTTGGAGGGATCAGAGGAGCTTATGTTTCTCTCTTCGGGACCATCTCGATCCGCAAAAACGATGAAGATCGAGGGAAAGTGGAGGAGATGAGAGAGGGAGAGAGGGGCGAGGTGAGAAAGAAGAAACTGCCGACGGGGGAGGAGGAGGGGCGGGGAGATGGATAGGGGCACGGGGTCGGACGAAATAACTACTCGCACCCTACCACCAGGGATGCTGGCGGTAAGGTTGATAGTCTGTCGTCAGGGACCCTGAATTGATTTCAACCGAAATCAAATTCTGAATTGATATAAAAAAAGGTCAAAACACGAAATTTTGCCCCATAGAGGGGCGGTCTCCGACGTGGCGGCGTACAGGTCGTCATTCCATCCGACCGAGAGGCCCGCGGCCGGCCGACCCACGCGCCCCAACTCGCACGTAATTCTTGTTCTATCCAACAGAACAAAACCACCGCCTCCAACCCGCGCCCACCGCCTCGCCACATTAACTCGCGCCCCCTCCCTCCCCGTCGCCGCCATGCCCGCCGATGCCAAGCCCCGCGCCCTCCTCCTCGTCCGCCCGCTCCTCCTCCTCTCGATCCCCTTCCTCTCCCTCCTCCTCCTCTACGGCTACTCCTCCTCCTCGGCCCCTCCCCTCCCCGACGCCGCGGCCGCCCGCGCCTCCCCGCCCAACCCGCACATCCGCATGCGCCGCGGCGCCGCCTTCCGCTCCTACGACGACTACCTGCGCCACCAGCTCAACAAGACCCTCGACCCGCGCCTCCGCCGCGTCTGGGCCACCCGCGACTGGCGCCGCAAGGTCGACGCCTTCGCGCGCGCCTTCCGGGCCCTCCAGGCCGAGGGCCTCCTCTCCAACGCCTCCCGCGCGCTCTGCGTCGGCGCGCGCCTCGGCCAGGAGGTCGCCGCGCTGCGCCTCGTCGGCGTCTCCGACGCCGTCGGCATCGACCTCGCCCCGGCGCCGCCGCTCGTCGTCAGGGGCGACTTCCACGCGCAGCCCTTCGCCGACGCCGCCTTCGACTTCGAGTTCTCCAACGTCTTCGACCACGCGCTCTACCCGGACCGCTTCGTCGCCGAGATCGAGCGCACGCTGCGCCCGGGCGGCGTCGCCGTGCTGCACGTCGCGGTGCACCGCCGCGGGGACAAGTACTCCGCCAACGACCTGCTCGACGTCCACGGCCTGCTCGCGCTCTTCCGGCGGTCGGAGGTGGTCAGGGTCTCCAAGGTCGACGCCTTCGGCCTGGACACCGAGGTCGTCCTCCGCAAGAAGAGGTCACCCTAGCAACACACACCACCATGCATCCAAACCCAATTCTCAAACCACCACACAATGCAACTTGCAAAGAAACTGAAATCTTTCTGTGTACACCGGGCTTTCTGGGTCGATTTGTTACTGTAGCTAGGTAGTTGATTCTTTGGTGGGCACGCATTGCATACATCCATTATTCTTGTGCTTACCTAGTAGGAATTATTATTTATTACAGACAAGATATGAGAATTTTCGAAGTAAAAGAAGATGAAAGGGAAAAAGCAGTGAGTAGGTTTTCAGCTTGCCATCTTTTCTGGATCACTTTTGTTCTTCTTGTCGTGTTTTAGTTCTTCTCTTCCTAACTTTCTGAGAAGAACGTTTGATTGATTTGGGTGTGGTGCGCGTGACTAGAGACACTGATGGAGCAGCATAATTGTGCCTGTGCAGGGTTAGAAAATGATGGTCAAAATTTGCACAAGACAGTACTAGAAGCACTATTGTTTCTTGTACGTTGGCGTTGTAATGTAGGGATAGTACACATAAGTTTGGAACCTTGCTCTTGCTGGTTAGTAACTTAGCATTCTTACATAACCATATAATGTGCTTAATTACCACTATTTTTTTTAGAGTAATGCTACATGTACAAACGAGTTACAAGCTTTTACAAAAATGGTTAATTTGATTGGTCAATAGGTGGGGAGGCGGCCCACCCCCTGAATATCAGGGGGGGGGACAAGTTTGTGATTGGTTAGTAGATGAAAAAAATTCTAGCCAGCGTGTAATTGCATGCAACTCTTTGTATGTTTAGTATTATTAATTTTTTTATGATGTACAGTGCTTAATTACCACTGTTAGGTCAGGGGAGCACAAATTTTCAAATGCGATTGAATCAATTGTGCAATAAGGGGAATCTTTTCCTTTTCCTTTTATGTGGGGTTGCTAATTCAGGGGAAAGCATCAGCTTTACCTTTCCTGTCCGCTTTGGGAAGAGATTGCAGAAGAGAATCAAAGATTGACGCCACCCCATTCTGGCATTCTCCCATGGAGGGAGGAATATGTCTCTTGCTGTGCATTATGCCACTGTCCCGTGGCACCTCTTCCCGGACATTGTTCCATGGCAAATTAAAGCGTACATAAAGCAGAAGGCGCAGTAATTCGCCGTCAGATCACAATCATCTGGTTTAACTACGTATCAAAACTTGGCTCATACCAATAGAATGTTCGTGGTTGTGTTGTTGTCAGCAGCAACAAGCATCTGACAACTCCTCTATTGTCATGAACATTATTTGTAAATACGTATGGAATACTGGTAGGCTCCAACGATTGCGGTATGGACAACCCAGCGGATGAGACAATTGGCCCCGGCCACGTGAGTGAGCGCATGCATGCAGCAAAATTAGGTGGTCAGTGCCTCAGTGGTCACTCTTGCTGTGCCCGTCCAGCACGACACCATGCACGGAAAGGAACAGTATGCGTCACGAGATGCCTCGCATGCGGTTCCACGGAGCCCAGCATCAAGTTTTGCCGCAAATTCGTTGTAGTCCCACGGGAGACAATTCAATTCCACCTTGTACCCAAGCTGCGCAGGTCGTGCAAACTTAAACAAAAAACTATAATAACTAGGAGTATTATCTGGCGACAGTTCGTCACGGGGCTAACCCCAGCGAACGGTCTCCCTACCGTTGCATGAATCTCCGAGCACAGCCGACGCCATGGAGGATTGCTGGCGTAGTTCGCTGCTCAGCTGCTTCTGGTGAACGCTCTTTAAAAGAAAACGCGAGGCAAGGGATCGACCCCCACGACCCCGTCTGCAAGCTTGACCGCCCATCGCCGCTAGGCTGAGAGGGACTTTGTGAATATTTTGTGTTTAAAATGCCACATATATATTCCAATACCGAACTCCTGATTGTTCTTCATTTTCTCACATGGCAGTTTTATTTTTTATAGCATGGCATTTTTTAAGAGGATTGCTTTTTTATTAATGATTATTTTTTTAGTTTTTTTACAATCTCGCAAAGCTTTATTACGATGCCATGATGGTTACATGAATAAAAACAATATCACCGTGTTGGCCTAACCAGATATGACGGCCAAACTCTAAAGCTAATGTATACTTTGCGAGATTATGAGCCACATTCGAGGTTTTGAACTCATGGCTAATTACACAAGAAATAAAACTGCTAGCCCTGGCTATGATTTCATGAGTAATAGCACCACAGTTTGCTCCAGTGCCATTCTTCATCGCGTCTACAGCCATCTTGCGATCCAAAGCAATCGAAATTATGGTCAAATATAGATCATCAGCTATAGCTTGCGCCTCTGATCGCAAGTGATTCCAGAGTCTGGGGATCACTCTAGCTTCCGAATACAGCAGCACATGCACCTTGAAAAACTCCCGCTTCATCTCTACATATCGCGCTCACTGCCCCAAAGGTACCATCCCTAGAAACTGCCACGTCAATATTTAACTTTGCATGGTTCGGCGGCTGCGGGAGCCACTGACTTGGTCGTGGAGTCAGTGTCGTCTGTGCCTTGGGGATTTTGTTTTGCAGAAAATTGATGTCTTTTGTCACTAAGGGCAATGCATTTCTATTAACAATAGATGGCATTTTTATCAATAATAGGATGGCATTTATTATTATCGAGAGGTGACATTTTTTACTATTGAGAGATGGCATTTTTTAGTGGCACGACAGTTTTACTACTATAAGCATGACATTTTTTTTATTAACAATAGGATGGCAATTTTGTGAATAATAGGATGTCATTTTAATTATTAAGAGGATGGGTTTTTTTAATGGCATGAAAAAAATTAGTTTTGGGGCTTATCGAGATAAAACTTTTTATCTAAAGGATGGCAGTTCTATAAAGTAGCACGACAATAGTTTTTTAAGAGCATGGCATTCTCTCAATTTATAAATTTATGTGTATTTTTTTGTTCATGGCATTTTATCCCGAGGAGGGCAGTTTTAAAGTTTAACATTTTTATTATCTAGGATGGCATTTTTATTAGTAATAGGATGTCGATTTTTTTTGCCGTGGAAAAAAGAATCACCTACATGACATTTTTATATTCATGGCAATTTTGTAAAGTAGCATGGCCTTTTTAAAAATTAACTTGGCCTTTTTCACAAAGCAACATAGCATTTTTCCTATTTTAACGGAAATTACACAAAGCCTTTTCTCTGTTTTTACTGACGTGGCATTTTTATGTATTTTTTCACAATGGAACAAATAACACAGAACATTTTTATAAAGCAGCATGACATTTTTTACAAAGTAGTAAACTGGGCTTTTGACCCAATAAGGGTCGCCCTGGCCCTCCCCCTGACGAATGGTCCAGTGAAGGGGTGATTCCTTTGCTGGGAAAAGCCTCCCTGGTGATCGAATTCGTTTGATCGCCCCTCCTCCCCTTCCTAGAGACTGGTCGCTAGTTATTGGTGTCTGCGGCGTTTGCTCATCTGCACCCGCTCAGAAAAAAATCATAAAAAATTTAGAAAAAAATTCAATTTTTTTTGCATGGTAGACAATTTATAACGTGAGGTCCGCTCTAAATTTTAGGTCGTTTGAACATCTGAGAAGCTCTCAGCAAGAAAGACAAATCGAATCAAAATAATGCATGAACGGTATACATTTTTACATACCACAAATTTGTTTTTTTTTCAAGAGCTGCTCAAATGTCCAAATCATTTGAAAATTAAAGCAACCTCATGCACCAAATTATCTACTCCTACCACACACAAAAAATAGAACTTTTTGAATTTTTCTAGCATTTCTTTTGATTTTTCCCGTCAGGGCGGGTGCAGCTGTGCCTGGGCTCAGAAGTGGATTACCGCTATTATTAACGTTATTACCAAAGATGGATAATCTGCAACAATTAAATATGTAACACGAAATCAATGATAATTAATGCAGATCGAAAGGTGTACCTAAAGATCCTCTCAGCGAGTGCGACATTTTGGTGCTTGAGCTCCATTGAGCTTTTTTAAAAAAATAGAGTAAAATCCACCACTGGTCCTAAAAGTATTTGAGGTGTGTCACTTTAGTCCTAAAACTATGAAAATGCATATCTAAGTCCTACTTCTTTCTAAAGTGTGCCACCGCCGGTCCTAAACTCGCCGGAGCAAGCCTGACCTGCATCCGTGGCAATTTGACCTTTGCCACGTCCAATTGAAGTGCCACGTTGGGAAAACAGCTTCACTGGGTACATTCCAATACCCCCTGAATTTCTTACCCTCATATTGTGGGCAAATTTGATAATTTGCCACTCCTTACCTCCTCCTTTTATAATTTGCCCTCCCCCTGAGAATGACAGGTGGGGCTCGAGCCCGTCCGTCATTGAGACAATGGGTGGCAAATTATGAAAGGAGGAAGTAAGGGGTGGCAAATTATCAAATCGCCTCATATCGTGCCCCCACCGTGTTTTCTCTGCTTCTCTAGCACACGCACAAGTCACAGGCGACTGGGGCGCAGCGGCAGCCGGTGGACATCGCCAGAAGCAGGCGGCCGACGGCGGCCGGCGGAGGTCGCCGGAAGCAGGCGGCCGGCGGAGCGGGTGCTTCGCACGGATGGCCCCACAGCGGCGTGCCCCCGGCGATCCCCCACCAGTGTACGGTGCGACCCTAGCCCTAATCCTCTAAATCTTTGCCTAAATCCTTTCCCAATCTCTGGAATATTTGACCTTTGGTCCGATCTATGCTATCAAGTGGTTACGTGGTTGGATTGTACTGCTATGGTTGTACAGGCGGCCGGCTATTAACTGTCTTTTGCTTCAGAGTTTGAACAAAAACTCTGAAAGTATGGTTGGTATGACACCGATATTGATACTGGACACTTGTTAATTTGGAAATACATGATATATGTATTTGTGCAAGATCATTCCCTGTTAATTATGTGACAAATTTCAATATTTTTCACTGACAGGACCGATGGAAGAGCGATTCTCTGTAGAGATTAATCACGCTGGTCTGTTTTGCGGTTCTGGAATGAACAAGGCATATTTCGATGGCCGGGTTGATCACTTTGATGGTTGTGAGGTAGAAACCTGGTCTCCATTGTGGATATATCATTTTGTGGGGCAGCTTGGGCATGATCCAGCTAGGGTGGAGTTGTACTGGTTACTTCCTGGAAAACATTTGCATGATGGGCTTCGCATAATTCAGAGTGATGCTGATACTCTGATGATGAGTGTCGTTGTTCCCAAATTTCAGTATTTCCAACTGTATGTGGACCAAAAATATTTATCGGATGATATCTATGTAATTGGCTCTCCAACATTGCCAGTGGTTCTTAGCCCTCGAACAGAGATAAACGTGCCAATATTTTGTGATGATGCTGCCAGCCCAAATAGTAGGCGAAGGTGCAAGGTCAAAGCAGTCAAGGGAAATTTGCAAAACTGTTTCTCACCCAATACAAAAGGCAGTGGAGATAAAGATAAGGATGACTCGGATGACAGTGATAGCAATTATGGCGACAATTTGGTTGACTCGGATAATGAATTCGACAAGGATGATGATGATCTCTTCGCATAGTGGGTTGATGAAAATTATGAGGATGTGAAAGGAAAGAAGAAGGCGGAAAATTTTGATAGTGATTATGACACGGATGAGCTTGATCTGCCAGCCTCGGACTGTGATTATGAGCCAGAGGTAGTTGATGAAGAATCAAAAGAAGAAGATGCAGAAGATAACAATAAGAAGAAAAAGAAGAAAAAGAAGAGGGTCAAACTGAGAGCTTTCAGACCAGAAGAAATGCAAGCTCCAAACTTCACTTTAGGGATGTCATTTTCTTCAGTAGTTGAGCTGAGGAGGGCAATTCAAAATTATATCATACAAGAGAGAGTTGAAATAAAATATGCAAAGAATGATTTGCAAAGAGTGAGGGCTCACTGTGTAGAAGGATGCCCTTGGTATTTGTTTGCAGCACCTGATAGCAGGACTAAAAATTTTGTTGTTAAAACTTATGTGGGCACTCACACATGCAGTAAAGAGTGGGACATCAAACAATTCACTGCTAAATTCTTAGCTGCATATTACATTGAAACTTTTAGGGCAGATGACAAGATGACACTATCAAATTTTGGAAGATTGGTGCGGAAAGATTATGCCTTGTAGAGATGAAAGATCATGGCAAAAGGTCAACGGAATTGAAGTGAGACCACCTCAGTATGAAAAACATGTTGGTAGGCCATCTAAGAAGAGAAGACAAAATCCTGTTGAGATGGAAGAAGGGGCAAAGATGAGTAGACATGGCACTATATCCCATTGCAGTGTGTGCAATTCAATAGAGCACAACAAAAGAAAGTGCCCAAATAAAGGTCAACAAGGGCAATCACTCAGTGTTGATAAGAGACCACAAACACAAGGAGGACAGAAGAGGAAGCTAGAAGTGAAGAGAAACATTCTTACACTAGTACAACAACATTTTGTTTCTCTATTTAGTAGTTAGCTCATTTCATTTTTGCAACTATTGCTCATACTCTATTTATAGGAATCTGGTACAACAAGTGTTGGACATAGGAAGCAACGCACTCAAACTACCGTGCTTGAAACACTCCTTCTCCAAGTATGTTATTCTGTCTTAACATCTCATTTCCCTGAAATGTGTTGCATTGATGTTTGATGCTTCTTTGGTTATAAGCAGGCTCAAGCATCGCAGCAATCCCATGTGTCACCAGGCCCTATTCCAGAATCCGCCTTCATTGCTCGCAACAGAGATGCTTTGCAGCCCACTACAGCTACCACATCCACTGTTGGCTTAAAGAAGAAGCAAAAGAAGAGGGTTACAAAGGCCAGTATCACTGAATATAAGTGAACATGTTCTCACTTTGGACAGAGAGCTTTTTGGACAGACAACAGCTCTATTTTGGATAGTATTTAGATGATGCCAGCTAGGTGTTGAAGTAAACCTCATGCATGTGTTGCTGTGGGTTTATCTGCACCTTCATATGTGCATTTTGAGGTTCTCATGTAATAGAAACCTAAATTACTAGCTTTTATTTCGAGCACCATGTAATCCACTATTAGTTATATGTACCCAATGCACTTCGTATTACTGTTGTGAATGTGGCCAATGCTATCAGTTGTGTCAATGTTTCAGATGATATTGTGTTACAGCTTCCATGTGTGTTGTAGTTGAGACATTGGTTCAAGCACAACAATTTATTGCATGGTTGAAGTGAGCTACCAGGGTTGGTCCTCACCATGGTTGAAGTGAATGAAGCATGTGAGCTTGCAGCCATGGAAGAGGAGAAAATGAGGAAACGGAAGTGAAGTGAAGAAAGGAGCAGCCTTTCTGTGTTATGTACATGCAGGGGGGTAAATGCAAGCCCACCAATCATTTATAGCGGGAGTTTTGCCGCCAAAACCGAGTCATCCGACGTGGCAAAGGTCAAAGTGCCACGGGTGCAGGTCAGGCTTGGTCCGGCGAATTTAGAACCGGCGGTGGCACACTTCAGAAAGAAGTAGGACTCAAATACTCCCTCCTTCCATCTATATAGGGCCTAATGCGTTTTTCGAGGCCAACTTTGACTGAATGTTAGAGCAATAATATATGACATGCAAGTTCCACAAAGCATACCGTCAAATTCGTATGTGAAAGGAGATTCCAAAAGGGGCAGCCCAAGTGCATGTAGCTCCCGCTTGCGCAGGGTCTGGGGAAGGGTCCGACCACTTTGGGTCTATTGTACGCAGCCTTTCCCTACATTTCTGCAAGAGGTTGTTTCCAGGACTTAAACCCGTGACCTCATGGTCACAAGGCAGCAGCTTTACCACTGCGCCAAGGCTCCCCTTCATGTGAAAGGAGATTCCAATAATATAATTTTCACATTATACATCTTATGTATTATTAATCTTATGAATAGTCAAACATTGTCTTAAAAACGCATTAGGCCCTATATAGATGGAAGGAGGGAGTATGAGTTTTCATAGTTTTAGGACTAAAGTGACACACCTCGAATACTTTTAGGACCAGTGGTGGATTTTACTAAAAAAAATATAACATCATATTTTAAAATTTCAAAATTCTGGAAAAAAAGGGCACGTTGGCATATGAATGTATACTCCATATGCAGAAAATTCGTGAGAAAATTCACACGCGAGCTACAAAGAAAATGACAAATTGTGATTTTAAAAACAGTAAATCGTGAGAAAATCTAACATTGCATGAATTGTTTTCCTTTTTTGTGTCGCTCGTGTGTCAATGTATCTTCTCAAGAAATTCTACACACACACACACACACACACACACACACACACACACACACACACATATATATATATATATATATATATATATATATATATATATATAGCATTGTGTATTTTTCCAGGTATTTTTTAAACTTTGAAATGCAATTTTTTTCAAAATTGTTGACCTCCATGGAGCCGAGTGTGTTTCGTATCCTTTTTGCGGGCTTTTATGTCCTTTGGCGATTACAAATAGTGTTGAAAGCTGAGGTGGTCATCTGCCGTTGCGCACCCCTAAAAAAATGCCGTTGCGCTATTTCCTGGCTTGTCTGCAGGGAAGATCTTAGAGCATCTACAGCCGGACCTCTCGAACCCGTCTCATACGCCCGGGCGGGCTGCCCGGTCACAATTTTTTGACCTAGACAAGACCCTCAAACGACCCTCAAGCGCCAGGGCTGACCGGCACCTCCCATTTCCAGCCCAAATATGAGGCGGATATGAGGGCGCGATACGTCCATTTTGCATCATGCTTTTATATCGATATTTATTGCATTATGAACTGTTATTACACATTATGTCATAATACTTATGCCTATTCTCTCTTATTTTATAAGGTTTACATGAAGAGGGGGAATGCCGACAGCTGGAATTCTGGGCTGGAAAAGGAGCAAATATTAGAGACCTATTCTGCACATCTACAAAAGTCCTGAAACTTCACGGGAGGGAGCACGTTTCAAAATATATAAAAAATATTGGGCGAAAGAAGTACCAGAGGGGGGCCACCCATCGTCCACGAGGGTGGGGGCGTGCCCCCTGCCTTGTGGGCCCCCTGGTGGCCCTCTGATGCCCATCTTATACTATATGAGGTATTTCGTCCAAGAAAAAATCATAAGCAAGCTTACGGGACGAAACTCCGCCGCCACGAGGCGGAACCAATCTAGGGCTCCGGAAGAGCTGTTCTGCCGAGAAAACTTCCCCTCGGGAGGGGGGAATCATCACCATCGTCATCACCAACTATCCTCTCATCGGGAGGGGGTCAATCTTCATCAACATCTTCACCAGCACCATCTCATCTCAAACCCTAGTTCATCTCTTGTATCCAATCTTTGTATCCAAACCTCAGATTGGTACCTGTGGGTTGCTAGTAGTGTTGATTACTCCTTGCAGTTGATGCTAGTTGGTTTATTTGGTGGAAAAGATCATATGTTCAGATCCATTATGCATATTAATACTTCTCTGATTATGAACATGAATATGCTTTGTGAGTAGTTACGTTTGTTCCTGAGGACATGGGAGAAGTCTTGCTATAAGTAGTCATATGAATTTGATATTCATTCGATATTTTGATGAGATGTATGTTGTCATCCCTCTAGTGGTGTCATGTGAACATCGGTTACATGACACTTCACCATTGTTTGGGCCTAGAGGGAGGCATTGGAAAGTAATAAGTAGATGATGGGTTGCTAGAGTGACAGAAGTTTAAACCCTAGTTTATGCGTTGCTTCGTAAGGGGCTGATTTGGATCCATATGTTTCATGCTATGGTTAGGTTTACCTTAATACTTCTGTTGTAGTTGCGGATGCTTGCAATGGGGGTTAATCATAAGTGAGATGCTTGTCCAAGTAAGGACAATACCCAAGCACCGGTCCACCCACATCTCAAATTATCAAAGTACCGAACGTGAATCATATGAACGTGATGAAAACTAGCTTGACGACAATTCCCATGTGTCCTCGGGAGCGCTTTCCTTTATATAAGAGTTTGTCCAGGCTTGTCCTTTGCTACAAAAAGAATTGGGCCATCTTCCTGTACCTTATTTACTTTTATTACTTGCTACTCGTTATAAATTACCTTATCACAAAACTATCTGTTACCAATAATTTCAGTGCTTGCAGAGAATACCTTACTGAAAACTGCTTATCATTTCCTTCTGCTCCTCGTTGGGTTCGACACTCTTACTTATCGAAAAGGCTACGATAGATCCCCTACACTTGTGGGTCATCAAGACTCTTTTCTGGCGCCGTTGCCGGGGAGTGAAGCGCCTTTGGTAAGTGGAATTTGGTAAGGAAAAATTTATATAGTGTGCTGAAATTTACTGTCACTTGTTAGTATGGAACATAATCCTTTGAGGGGTTTGTTCGGGGTATCTTCACCCCGACCAGTAGAGCAAAGAGTTTCTCCTCAACCTACTGAACCCACTAAAAATGTTTACTTTGAAATTCCTTCGGGTATGATAGAGAAACTGCTAGCTAATCCTTTCACAGGTGATGGAACATTGCATCCCAATTTACACCTAATCTATGTGGATAAAGTTTGTGAATTATTTAAGCTTGAAGGTATGCCCGAGGATGTTATCAAAAAGAAGGTCTTCCATTTATCTTTGAAGGAAGAGGCATTGACATGGTACAGGCTATGTGATGATATGAGATCATGGGACTACAAGCGATTGAAATTGGAATTTCATCAAAAGTTTTATCCTATGCATCTTGTTCATCGTGATCGTAATTATATATATAATTTTTGGCCTCGCGAAGGAGAAAGTGTAACGCCCCGAGACCGATGTGTCACGTGTCTTCCTGTTATTCGTTGTTGTTGCCTTGTCATTGCTTGTGTGTCATGCATTGCATATCATGTCATCATGTGCATTTCATTTGCATACGTGTTCGTCTCATGCATCCGAGCTTTTTCCCCGTTGTCCGTTTTGCATTCCGACGCTCCGTTCTCCTACGTGATCATTTATACCTTTCTTTCGTGTGTGGGGTTTAAACATTTCCGGATTGGACCGAGACTTGCCAAGCGGCCTTGGTTTACTACCGGTAGACCGCCTGTCAAGTTTCGTACCATTTGGACTTCGTTTGATACTCCAACGGTTAACCGAGGGACCGAAAAGGCCTCGTGTGTGTTGCAGCCCAACACCCTTCCAAAGTGGCCCAAAACCCACCTAAACCTCCTCCATCATCTCGGTCGTTCGATCACGATCGCGTGGCCGAAAACCGCACCTCATTTGGACTCTCCTAGCTCCCTCTACCTATAAATATGTGCAACCCTCCCAAATTCGCGGATAAAATCCTAACTTCGTCCTCTTCGCGCCGCCGGACAATGTCCGCTCCGCCGGCCACGTCCTCCCTCCCAATGGCGTTGTGCCACGTCACCCACCGCCGCCTCCCGCGCCAATCGGCGAGCGCCACCTCAACCGGCCGCCTCCCTCTCCATCGCGCGGCCCACGGGGCCCAGATCCGGCCCGCGCGGGCCCGGTCG
>NC_041392.1:457047321-457063090 GCF_002162155.2 Triticum dicoccoides | reverse complement strand
GCCCCGCCGTGTGCATCGCCGGTGCCGCCCGCATCGCCTTGCCGCCCCGCCGTCCTCGCCGGATTCGACCGCTCCGGCCACCTCCCCCAACTCCGGCGAGCTCCACGGCCGTCCTCGTCACCCGCGCCAATCGGGATGAGATCCACCCATCCCTCCAACCAAACGTCCCGTCTCAGATCTGCACCGCTCCGTCCCGCGTTGACTTTCGCGGAGGTATAATTTCACTAAGTCCCCGAAATTCCTAGATCCATATGTCCCTGTTCATCATGCCGTAACTTTGCATCCATAGCTCCGATTCATGTATATAGCATATCAGAATGTTCGTCTCAGAGAGCACATCATTTCATCTCATTGCATCATTTTCATTTGAATTCATCTTGATGCCCGAAATACTGTTAGAAGAGTGCTACTTGAGATAATTGTCAGATCTGCTGCTCCATTTAGACATTTGTCATTTTTGCCATGATTATTGTGTGCATGATATGCCCATGAGCCCTACATGTGTTTTGTTATATGTTTTGCCATCTTTCCAAAGGTGCAACCCATGTATTTTTGTGATGTGTGTGGTGACTAGCACAAGCTTGCTAAGTGAGGCACTTGGTAATGCTGATTTCAGAGACTTAACATTTCCACTAAGTTCTTGAGCTGTTTATTTCATATGGCCATGTGTTCATGTTGTTTCCTAGTGATCCGTGCCTCTTTTGAGGATGATCAGTAAGGATGTTTTGTTAATTTTGTAGTGCTCTATCCATCCATGTCTTTGTTTGCAATTATGGAGCACCCTAGCTTGAGTCAATCGAGCTCTACTTTTGCTATTTCGTGAATCTGGGCAGATTGTCTACTTGTTAGCAATTTTGCCGAGGGTGTTGTAGTTGATCCGTGCATGCTATGTTATTGTTCTTGCCATGTCTAGCTTGTATAATATGTATTCTTGATGGGTGTGTGCTTATATTGTCATGCCTTGCTCTGTAGTGAGTGCATCGAGCTTGTAAACATGCCTACTTGAAATCTGTTTTGCATGCTCCAGTTTTTCTCTAAGTCTGTGATCTGATTATGTTTTTGCCATGTTCACATGCTTGCAATTGTATTTTCTGATCCCTTTTGGCTCAAGGTCACTAAGGGACTTTTGTTAAGCTCTTTGAGTAGCTCCATGCCATGCTTTACTTTGCCATGTTCAGGTCATGTACTCCCTCCGTTCCCAAATACTTGTGTTTCTAGGCATTTCAAATGGACTCAATATATGGATGTATGTAGACATATTTTAAAGTGTAGATTCACTCATTTTGCGCCGTATGTAGTCACTTGTTGAAATCTCTAGAAAGACAAGTATTTAGGAACGGAGGGAGTAGCATATAGTGTTGTTGCTCCGAAGTGTGCTACCTGATCTGATATCCCAGACAAGTGTTAATTTCACTAAGTCTGAAATCTGTTTGCCAAATGCACTTTTGCCATGCTTGTTTGAACCTGTTAATTGATGATTTGGCTGTAGCTCAGTGCTAGACTTTTGTTAAGCATCATGAATGAATCCCTGCCATGTATTTTGTTGCCATGTTTGAGTGCTGTAGCATGTTCATCTTGTTGCGTTTAGTTGGCTACTTGCTGTAAATCGCAGACCGGTGCCATATTTAAATTGCTTGCCATTTCCAAACCGTAACTCTGATTCCGGTGATCTTTATATCGTTTTCAAGCGATTTCATCTCATCTTTCCAGTGGCATACTTGGATTTCCAAGTTGAGGCCAGGTTCATTCGTTCCTTGACAAATCATGCATATGCATTGCATACCGCATCCCGCATATCATACCATGTTCATGTGTTGGTTGTTTACTATGTTGTGTGCTTCTTTTCTGATGTTTGCTTCTTCGGGTTGGTTCCGGTAACGTCGCGTTTGTGAGGACCCGTTCGTCTATGTCCGTTTGTCTTCTTCATGGACTCGTTCTTCTTCCTTGCGGGATTTCAGGCAAGATGATCATACCCTCGAAATCACTACTATCTTTGCTTTGCTAGTTGCTCGCTCTTTTGCTATGCCTATGCTGCGATACCTACCACTTGCTTATCATGCCTCCCATATTGTTGAACCAAGCCTCTAACCCACCTTGTCCTAGCAAACCGTTGTTTGGCTATGTTACCGCTTTGCTCAGTCCCTCTTATAGCGTTGTTAGTTGCAGGTGAAGATTGAAGTTTGTTCCTTGTTGGAACATGGAGATGTTGTTCCTTGTTGGAACATGTTTACTTGTTGGGATATCACATTATATCTTATTTAACTAATGCATCTATATACTTGGTAAAGGGTGGAAGGCTCGGCCTTATGCCTGGTGTTTTGTTCCACTCTTGCCGCCCTAGTTTCCGTCATATCGGTGTTATGTTCCCGGATTTTGCGTTCCTTACGCGGTTGGGTTATAATGGGAACCCCTTGACAGTTCGTTTTGAATAAAACTCCTCCAGCAAGGCCCAACCTTGGTTTTACCATTCGCCACCTAGCCCTTTTCCCTTGGGAGTCGCGCATCCCGAGGGTCATCTTATTTTAACCCCCCCCCCCCCGGGCCAGTGCTTGTCTAAGTGTTGGTCCAACCCAGAGCACCGTGCGGGGCCGTCCCTTGGCAACTTGGGTTACGTTGGCTTCCGTACGTTTAGATTATCCGGTGTGCCCTGAGAACGAGATATGTGCAGCTCCTATCGGGATGTCGGCGCATCAAGTGGTCTTGCTGGACTTGTTTTACCATTGTCGAGGATGTCTTGAAGAACCGGGATACCGAGTCTGATCCGAATGTCTCAGGAGGAGGTCTATTCCTTCGTTGACCGTGAGAGCTTGTCGTGGGCTAAGTTGGGACACCCCTGCAGGTATTTGAACTTTCGAAAGCCGTGCCCGCGGTTATGGGCAGATGGGAATTTGTTAACGTCCGGTTGTAGAAAACCTGAAGTTGACCTTAATTAAAATGCATCAACCGCGTGTGTTGCCGTGATGGTCTCTTTCCAGCGGAGTCCGGGAAGTGAACACGGTGTTGGAGTTATGCTTGACGTAGGTTGTTTAGGATCACTTCTTGGTCACACTTTCTCGAACGTGCTTTGCCTTCTCTTCTCGCTCTCTTTTGCGAATAGGTTAGCCACCATATATGCTAGTCGCTTGCTGCAGCTCCACCTCTTACCTTCACCTTACCCATAAGCTTAAATAGTCTTGATCGCGAGGGTGCGAGATTGTTGAGTCCCCGTGGCTCACAGATACTTCCAAAACCAGTTTGCAGGTGCCGATGAGTCCGTGCAGATGACGCAACCCAGCTCAGGAGGAGCTCGATGAAGATCTTGTCCTTTGTGTTGTTTCGTTCTAGTTGATCAGTAGTGGAGCCCAGTTGGGGTCGATCGGGGACCGTGTCGCATTTTGGGTTCTTCTTTTATTTTGGTTCCGTAGTCGGACCTTGATTGTATCTGTTTGATGCAATGCTTTATTTATGTAATTGTGTGAAGTGGCGATTGTAAGCCAACTATGTATCTTTTTCCCCTATTGTACTACTTGGGTTGTGTGAAGATTACCTCACTTGCGACATTGCTTTCAATGCGGTTATGCCTCTAAGTCGTGCTTCGACACGTGGGAGATATAGCCGCATCGAGGGTGTTACAGAAAGCATCGCTCAAGCTTGGGGAGGCTTAAGTCAATGTTATATTCATGCCCCAATCATGAGCTCTCAAGAGAAATGATTATTTAAAAAATTTATGCTCGGCTTTCTCTCAGTAATCGCTCCATGCTCGATATTTCTTGTACTGGATCTTTTATGATGAAGACTATTGAATTCAAATGGGATTTATTGGAAAGAATTAAACGCAACTCTGAAGATTGGGACCTCGATGAAGGTAATGAGTCAGGTATAACACCTAAGTTTGATTGTGTTAAATCTTTTATGGATACCGATGTTTTCCATGAATTTAGCACTAAATATGGACTTGACTCTGAGATAGTAGCTTCTTTCTGTGAATCCTTTGCTACTCGTGTTGATCTCCTTAAGGAGAAGTGGTTTAAATATAATCCTCCCATTGAAGTAAAAGTGGTTGCACCTATTAAAGTTAAAGAAAAGACTATCACTTATGATGATCCTGTTGTTCCTGCTGCTTATATTGAGAAGCCATATTTCCCTGTTAGAATAAAGGATCATGCTAAAGCTTCAACTGTGGTTAACAAAAGTAATATTAAGACACCCAAACCCCCTGAGCAAATTAAAGTTGAACCTAGTGTTGCTATGGTTAAAGACATCTTGGTCGGTAATATTGATGGGCATGTTATTTACTTCTGCAATGAATCTGCTAGAATTGCTAGACCTGATACTAAAAATAAACATAGACCTATTGTAGGAATGCTTGTTATTTCTGTTAAAATAGGAGATCATTGTTATCATGGCTTATGTGATATGGGTGCAAGTGCAAGTGCAATACCTCATTCCTTATACAAAGAAATTATGCATGATATTGCACCTCCTGAGATAGAAGATATCGATGTTACCATTAAAATTGACAATAGAGATACTATTTCACCGATTGGGATTGTTAGAGATGTTGAAGTCTTGTGTGGGAAGGTTAAATATCCTGCTGATTTTCTTGTTCTTGGTTCCCCACAAGATGACTTTTGTCCCATTATATTTGGTAGACCCTTCTTGAATACTGTTAATGCTAAGATAGACTGCAATAAGGATATTGTTTCTGTTGGTTTAGGGGATATGTCTCATGAGTTTACTTTTGCTAAATTTCGTAGACAACCCCATGATAAAGAATCGCCTAGTAAAGTTGAAATTATTGGTCTTGCTTCTATTGTTGTGCCTCCTACTGATCCTTTAGAACAATATTTGCTAGACCATGAAAATGATATGTATATGAATGAAAGAAGGGAAATAGATGAAGTATTCTTTAAACAGGGACCTATTCTGAAACACAACTTGCCTGTTGAAATCCTAGGGGATCCTCCTCCACCCAAGGGTGATCCCGTGTTTGAGCTTAAACCCTTGCCTAATACTCTTAAGTATGCTTATCTTGATGAAAAGAAGATATATCATGTTATTATCAGTGCTAACCTTTCAGAGCATGAAGAAGAGAGATTATTGAAAACTCTGAAGAAGCACCGTGTTGCTATTGGATATACTCTTAATGATCTTAAGGGCATTAGTCCCACTCTATGTCAATACAAAATAAATTTTGAGAAAGACGCCAAACCAGTTATTGATCACCAACGATGGCTAAATCCTAAGATGAAAGAAGTGGTAAGAAAAGAAATATTAAAGCTCCTTAAAGCAGGTATAATTTATCCCGTTGCTGATAGTCAGTGGGTAAGCCCTGTCTATTGTGTCCCTAAGAAGGGAGGTATTACTGTCGGTCCTAATGATAAAGATGAATTGATTCCACAAAGAATTATTACAGGCTATAGGATGGTGATTGATTTCCGCAAATTAAATAAAGCTACTAAAAAGATCATTATCCTTTGGCTTTCATTGATCAAATGCTAGAAAGATTATCCAAAAATACACATTTTTGCTTTCTAGATGGTTATTCTTGTTTCTCTCAAATACCTGTCGATGACCAAGAAAATACTACTTTTACTTGCCCTTTCGGTACCTTTGCTTATAGGCATATGCCTTTTGGTTTATGTAATGCACCTGCTACCTTTCAAAGATGCATAATGGCTATATTCTCTGACCTTTGTGAAAAGATTTGTGAAGTTTTCATGGATGATTTCTCTGTTTATGGATCCTCTTTTGATGATTGCTTGAGCAACCTTGATCGAGTTTTGTAGAGATGTGAAGAAACTAACCTTGTCTTGAATTGGGAGAAGTGCCACTTTATGGTTAATGAAGGTACTGTCTTGGGGCATAAAATTTCTGAAAGAGGTATTGAAGTTGACAAAGCTAAAGTTGATGCTATTGAAAAGATGTCGTGTCCCAAGGACATCAAAGGTATAAGAAGTTTCCTTGGTCATGCCGGTTTTTATAGGAGGTTCATTAAGGACTTCTAAAAAAATTCGCGGCCTCTGACTAACCAATTACAAAAAGATGTTCCTTTTGTCTTTGATGATGATTGTGTAGAAGCATTTGAAATACTTTAGAAAGCCTTGATTTCTGCACCTATTGTTTAGCCACCTGATTGGAACTTACCCTTTGAAATCATGTGTGATGCTAGTGACTATGTTGTAGGTGTTGTTTTAGGACAAAGAGTTGATAAAAAAATTAAATGTTATTCAATATGCTAGTAAAACTCTAGACAATGCCCAGAGAAATTATGCTACTACTGAAAAAATTAGCAGTTGTTTTTGCTTGTGATAAGTTCAGACCTTATATTGTTGATTCTAAAGTAACTATTCACACTGATCATGCTGCTATTAAATATCTTATGGAAAAGAAAGATGCTAAACCTAGACTTATTAGATGGGTTCTCCTGCTACAAGAATTTGATTTGCATATTATTGATAGAAAGGGAGTTGAGAATCCCGTTGCAGACAACTTGTCCAGGTTAGAGAATGTTCTTGATGACCCACTACCTATTGATGATAGCTTTCTTGATGAACAATTAGCTGCCATAAATGCTTCTTGTACTGCTCCATGGTATGTTGATTATGCCAATTACATTGTTGCTAAATTTATACCACCTAGTTTCACATACCATTTTGCATCATGCTTTTATATCGATATTTATTGCATTATGGGTTGTTATTACACATTATATCACAATACTTATGCCTATTCTCTCTTATTTTACAAGGTTTACATGAAGAGGGGGAATGCCGGCAGCTGGAATTCTGGGCTAGAAAAGGAGCAAATATTAGAGACCTATTCTGCACATCTCCAGAAGTCCTGAAACTTCACGGGAGCATGTTTCAGAATATATAAAAAATATTGGGCGAAAGAAGTACCAGAGGGGGGCCACCCACCGTCCATGAGGGTGGGGGGGCGCCCTTGCCTCGTGGGCCCCCTGGTGGCCCTCTCATGCCCATCTTATGCTATATGAGGTCTTTTGTCCGAGAAAAAATCATAAGCAAGCTTATGGGACGAAACTCCGCCGCCACAAGGCGGAACCAATCTAGGGCTCCGGCAGAGCTGTTTTGCCGGGGAACTTCCCTCTTGGAGGGGGAAATCATCACCATCGTCATCACCAACGATCCTATCATCGGGAGGGGGTCAATCTCCATCAAAATCTTCACCATCACCATCTCATCTTAAACCCTAGTTCATCTCTTGTATCCAATCTTTGTATCCAAACCTCAGATTGGTACCCGTGGGTTGCTAGTAGTGTTGATTACTCCTTGTAGTTGATGCTAGTTGGTTTATTTGGTGGAAGATCATATGTTCAGATCCATTATGCATATTAATACCCCTCTGATTATGAACATGAATATGCTTTGTGAGTAGTTACGTTTGTTCCTGAGGACATGGGAGAAGTCTTTCTATAAGTAGTCATGTGAATTTGGTATTCGTTCGATATTTCGATGAGATGTATGTTGTCATCCCTCTAGTGGTGTCATGTGAACATCGACTACATGACACTTCACCATTGTTTGGGCCTAGAGGGAGGCATTGGGAAGTAATAAGTAGATGATGGGTTGCTAGAGTGACAGAAGCTTAAACCCTAGTTTATGCGTTGCTTCGTAAGGGGCTGATTTGGATCCATATGTTTCATGCTATGGTTAGGTTTACCTTAATACTTCTGTTGTAGTTGCGGATGCTTGCAATGGGGGTTAATCATAAGTGGGTTGCTTGTCCAAGTAAGGACAGTACCCAAGCACCGGTCCACCCACATATCAAATTATCAAAGTACCGAACACGAATCATATGAACATGATGAAAACTAGCTTGACGATAATTCCCATGTGTCCTCGAGAGCGCTTTCCTTTATATAAGAGTTTGTACAGGATTGTCCTTTGCTACAAAAAGGATTGGGCCATCTTGCTGCACCTTATTTACTTTTATTACTTGCTACTCGTTACAAATTACCTTATCACAAAACTATCTGTTACCGATAATTTTAGTGCTTGCAGAGAACACCTTACTGAAAACTGCTTATCATTTCCTTCTGCTCCTCGTTGGGTTCGACACTCTTACTTATCGAAAAGGCTACGATAGATCCCCTACACTTGTGGGTCATCAGGGCGTCGGGGCACGCCCGCTACATTGGACTGACGAAGTGGCCCCACATGGACTCACTGGGAAACCCGACGGTCCGACGGGCGCCGCTCTAGCTCGCCGCCTGAGGTCGAGCCGGCTATTTAAGCCGATCGGCGCCGCCAGCCCTAGCACATCCACCTCTTCCCTCCCTCCGCCGCCACTCGAGCCTAGCCATGCCCTCACGCTGTCGACAACACGATTTGGCACCGTCTCTTCCTCCTTGAGTAGGTATAGATCCGTAGGGAAGCGAGGCTACCTTTGGAACCGGAGGAGGACTTCAAGGAGGTTGAGGAGGTGCCGAGGGAGGAGGTAGAGGAGGAGGAGGAGCCGTCGGAGGAGGATGAGCATGAGCCGTCAGAGGAGGAGGAGCAGGAGCCGTCGGAGGAGGACGAGGAGCAGGAGCCGGCGGAGGAAGAGGAGGCGCCATCGTTGGATGTTGGGAAGGAGGCGCAGGTGATGGAGGATGACGTGGGTGTGTGGCAAGAGAAGCACGCCATCCTGAACTCCATCCGCTCAGAGTTGGTTGCGGAGGCCAGTCGTCGGCGGCAACAGATGGGGGTGGCGCAGGCGGACCAGGCTCGGGCACTGGCGACTCCGGCCATCGCCGACAACGACGAAATTTGAGTAGTATAGAATGTAGTACGTAGCTATATATTCTGCGTGCTTTTGTATGGATTTAGGGGATGAGTATGAGAGAGTCTACATTTTTTTTGAAAGGAGGAGGACCCCCGGCCTCTGCATCTGGACGATGCACGCAGCCACTTTATTAATTCTTCACACAAGACCGTACAAAGTCATACAACAGTAAGACTAAAGCCACCACCTAGGCGACATCTATCTCTACTCCTAACCAGTTGATGAAGGGGCGATGATAATCTGGGCCTAATACCAAATAGTTCTCGCACCCAACCCTAACATCTAAGACCTGAGGTCCCAACCAGGAAGTCTGCCGGGTATGGGGCACCCACCAGTCCGACACACTCCTCAACCAGGACGCCTGCCGGGTATGAGGCCGCCGCAGCCACCTGCCACCAATCCATCTTCAGTGTTGTACTATTGCATCTACCTTGCTCGGTCTCGCTGCCGTCGACGCCACCATGGCGCCAGATAGCTCCACCGCCCTGCGCTCGTCCATCCAGCCACATCCGTCGTTGATATGCAGCTGCACCATGACGCAAAAACTCGTCGTCATCTATGCGGTGGATACAATGCCGCACCACCTGGCAACCTCCACACCGTCGCCACTTCTGGAGGTACTCTCGGAGCTCACCATCCACAACATCTCTCCCGCGAACAGCAGGTCCTCCCAAGACGGCGCCTCCATGGAGGATACGACGCGCAGGACGCCGCCGCCGCCCAATCCAGACTGAATTTTGGACTTTCGTCTGAGAGGGGTTCGGAGGTGGATAGGAGAGACCTCTACTTCGCCTCCACGAAGGGTAACGGTGTCGAGTGACGTCGGCGATGCCAAGCCGGCCTAGCCGATCAAAGTTTCCTCCGGTCCCCATCCTATGCCACCAAACCTTCGTCTGCTCCGGATCCGGCAACGAGCCACGATCCAAAACCTGCGAAGATGCAAGAGCCATGGGGTTCAACCCGCCAGAAAGGAGGATCGAGAAGAACCCATTGTAGATCTCCAGGCGCCGGAACCAGTGGTCCGACGTGGCCAGTGACGGCCATCACCACCCTTCGGCGGACGATGGAGTCCGAAGACAGGATCCAGATGGATCCGATCTGGATCCGGTGGCACCCGCGACCACCGGGCAGGCCCAACGCAGCCACCAACTCGCGCCACGCAGGCCACCACCGATGCGCCGTGCACGGCACCACCGAAAGACCCACCCGCCGCCTCGCCAAACCCCACGTTCTCCCGACGCTCCTCTCGACCCTCCTATCCTGCGCCAGCCAAGACGAAAAGGAAGGGGAGAAGCCCCACCACAGCCCAGCCGGCCAGGCTTCTCCCGGCGGCGCTGCAAACGGCAACGAGGAGGGAGAGGGGCGGAGGAGGGGCGAGAAGCGGCGGCTAGGGTTTCCAATCGGGTTGCCCGCGGGGGCGACGCGAGGGGGCGAGGGCTGTCGTGGCTCTAAGACTGATAGTAGAATGGGGGGTAAGTATGAGGAGGCAAGATCCTAGCTATGAAGGAGTTGTACACGCGAGTTTTACGAGTTCAGACCCTTCTCGGAGGAAGTAACAGCCCAACGTCTCGGTGCCCTGAGGCGATCGACTGGATTATATATGTGTGTGAGTTTACAAAAAGATGCGAACCTTTGTCCCAGAGGAGGGGGGTGGCTTATATAGAGTGCGCCAGGACCGGAGCTCCCCTCCGTTACACAGGGTTCAATGCTCATAAAGGAAAGGCCTTACTGGTAACGTCTATAGTAAAGAGCCATAAATGCTCATAATGCTATGGTTTAAATCCCGACCGTTGCAGAGTGGAGGGTTCCTCATCTTCTGGTGGTCGAGTGTCTTCAAGGTGGTCGAGTGAGTGCATCTCCACGGTTGAGTGGATGACGGTTTCTCTTCGACTACTTCTGATTCTTTGCAGAGATGTCCGTGACCCTACCCTAGGTACATAGCTTCATCATTAGCCCCCGAATGGATCAGAGTTTGAGTGAGGAAGGGGTCGAGAACACTTCCGACCCACTCTTTGTGCTATGAATATGCCTTGTCCTGGAACAATGAGTTGAGGTGACGACATCGACTCCTTTCGCAATCACCTTGGTCCATTCTTGGTTGTTGTCGAGTGAACTTTCATGGTAGAATTCTGAATGATGATGTAGAGGGTGTTTGTCTTCAGTCTGACAGGTTGTTCTGCTCTCCGCGGATCTCGCGGGATTCGAATTTTGGGAAGTGCGCCAGACGGGCGGAACCGAGGTTATCAGGACGGATTAGGCAAGTCCCCTCGATCCCCGCACCACCTTTTTTGCCACGTACTGCGTGCGCGACTGTTGCGGGATTTGTTTAGATCGCTTGGGTCCACTAGTCAGCCACTCGGTGAAAGGCCTTATAAAAGGTCCCGAGCCAGGCCTCTGCTTCGCGTGCTTCCATTCTCTCTTCTCTTTCCCCCGACCTCTCCGCCACTCTCGCTTCTGCTTCATCGCCGGACCTCTGTTCGAGCTCGATCTGTCACCATGGGGAAGGAGAAGACGGCGGCGCTGGAACGCGCGAAGAAAGCGACCGCGAAGGCGAAGGGCAAGCGGACCAGCCGAGGCGGATCCTCGTCGAGGTCCGGCCTACCGGCGGGCTGGATCCAGGGCGACTGGATCCGCTCGGCAATCACGCAGGACGACCTTGACGACCTAGTGGAGGGGGGATTGATCTGTCACAAGTCGGCTCGGCTCCTGGGGGACGAAACCGAGCCGCAGCCTAGAGAGGGTGAGTGTGTCCTCCTCGCAACCCACATAGATCGCGGATTCTCACTGCCTCCCCACCCTTTCTTCCGGGGTTTTTTGAACTTCTTTGGGGCTCAGCTCCACCATTTCACTCCGAACACCATAGTCTATCTGGCCGCTTTCGTGTCCATGTGCGAAAACTTCTTGGGCTGTCGACCGCACTAGGGGCTTTTCAAACACATCTTCACTTGTCGTTCCCAGTCGGTCAAAAAGGCCAAGTCGAGTGACGAGAGGACGCGGGTGATCCAGATGTGCGGTGGCCTGGGGATCCAGATGAGGAGCAAGAGTACTTTCCCAGCCATGATCCTTCCTGACTCGGTTCGGGGCTGGCAGTCGACTTGGTTCTACTGCAAGGATCAGCCAACCCCTGGCCAGTCGACTGGACTTCCTCCTTTCTCCTTGGCTCGAGTGGAGAAGCCTGCTCCCCCGAAGGTAGTTCCAGAAGAGAAGGCGCAGGTCAAGGTGCTGGTTGAACGGGTCATCCAGCTTGTCCGCGACGGAGTGACCGGGATGGATCTGCTGGAGGTCTTTCTCGGTCGACGCATCCAACCTCTTCAGGCGCGCGATCATCCGATGTGGATGTACTCTGGGCTCAAGGATACCACTCGGATCCACCCGGAGGAGGTCAGCGAGGATATCTTGGAGAACTGGTTGAGGGGAATCACTGGCAACAAAGACAACCCTCGGGGGTCCAGGAGGGTGATTCCATTTGACAACTCGCACCAGCCGGAGCAGGTATATTTCTGTTTTATCAAGTATCTTTCCGATTCACCATGTGATGTCCCGTTCGTGGTCGACTGAATTTCCTTTGATTGTTATCCTTTCAGGCCCTCATTGAAATGTACTCGATGCCCAACGGAGTGCAGGACCCAGGCGCTGAGGAAGAAGGGAGCGGGGGCGAGAGCAGCGAGGAGCATTCGGAAGCCGAGGAGGACGATGAGAGCGAGGAATCGACTGATGAGGAAGAAGTCGACTCGCCTCCTCGCAGGGAGAGGAGGTCCAAGCACACTCATGACCCGGCAAGCGCTTCGGACTTGGTGGCTGCGCCAATCGGGAAATCCTCGAAGCGCCCCAGGACGTCTTCCCCGACGCCGACTGAGAAGGCTCCAAAGCAATCTAAGGTCGCGCCGCCCCCAGCGCCGAAAGTGCCAAAAGCCATCTCCTCCAAACTGCCAAAAGCTTTGCCCAGGATCAAAGTGACCGTTCCTACTATCTCCGGGTAACCATCTGACTTGTCCTTCATGTGGATTCGATTAACTGGGTGTAACTGATTGAATGTGGGCCTTTGCAGTGCTGCTACGTCAAGGACCTCTTCATACCAGTACTGGGATGAGGAAATGGAGGATGCAGTAACCTCTAACCCAGGTATGAACTCTTGCGATTTTGATTCTTGATCCTTTTAGGGTCGAGTGGTTCACTTGGGGTCGAATGTTCTGTCTTGCAGCTCCACCCAACATCATTGATCTTCCAGACGACGACGAAGATGTGGCTCCTGAGCCTAGGAAGAGCAAGAAGGTAACAGCTGGCAGGGTGGCTCGGCAAGAACCGACTGCAACGCCTCCCATCCGTCAAGCTGAAGACGCGAGCAGGGCCACTGTGACGTTCGCTGCACCCTTGCCGAGTGGGCATTCCAGGCGGTCGAACGCGCTTGTGGTTCCTTCAACTATCCAACTCCACACCATGGAGCTTCAAGCAGCCGCACCTGGGTCGTCTGCACACTTTTTCACCAGCTACCCCGTCCCAGACAACCAGTCGGAAGAGGCTGCGGAAGCCATCCGACAGGCTGATATGATGATGGAGCGGGTGAAGATAGTGCACGAGAGCAGTCAGGCTGCCTACGATACTAGTGCCGCCCTTCGGGCCAATGTCCAGGTGAGTAGACTTTCCGACTATTTTTGTTCTCGAAAAATCTTCTTCTGCACAATCTCCTATTGTTCGCGTTGAATTAGAGCACCCACTGGGTGTCGCTGTCGTTTTTGGTAGTTTCTCTCTTCCACTCGGTCTGGGCGAGTGGGACCAGAACTGGTGGGGGCACGCTAAGTGCACCCACTGGGTGTAGTCCCCGAGACCACGGACGACTGCTAGCAGTCGACTGTGGTCTGAGTTCTTCTTTCTTGATGGCGCAATTGTTCTTTCTCTCTTCTTCTTCTTCTTTTTTGCACTCGACTCCGGCGGGCCGGTCGAGTTGGATCAGAACCGGTGGGGGCATGCCAAGTGCACCCATTGGGTGTAGTCCCCGAGACCGCGGTCGACTGCTGGCAGTCGACTGGGGTCTGAACAGCTTGTTGCCCACTTCTTTAGGTTTTATTCACTCGGAAATGAACTGCCTTCGAACCTATCGATTGATCTGTCTCTTGCCTCCTGCAAAAGTCTTGTACTCTTATCTCCAAGTTTGCCGAACTCGAAGAGAAGCAGAGGCAACTCAACTTAGACTTGGAATTGGCTCAGCAAAATCTGAAAAAAGCTCAAGACGAGGCCGCTGGTATGGAAGGTAACTGATTGCCGACTGAATTTCAATATATCTCTTTGATCTCTTCTTTGATTCGATTACTTCTTTGCAGAGAAAATGAAGTTGGCTCTGGACAAGAAGGACTCGGACCTCACTGCCTCGCAAAAAGCAGCCCAAGACAAAATCACTCTCGCAGACAAGAAGCTTGCTTCAGTCGGAACGCTTGAAGGAGAGGTGAATAGACTGAAATCTTGTCTTAATGAAGCTAACGGCGAAGTAACCAGCCTGAAGAAGGACAAGGTCGTCCTGAACGAAAAGTTGGAGTCTGCGATCCGCAAGAGGAATGACACAGAAGCTTATCTGAGGACCCTCGCCAAGAAGCTTTATCTCGTGTTGGAAGGTATTTCTTTTAATCCGACTGCGTTGATGCTTGCAATTGGGTCTTGCTTAGTTGATGGACTGACTTTTGGCTGCAGAACTCTGCCAAGACTTCGACGAAGAAACTGGAAGGGTCGAGACAGGTCTGGACCCTATCGCTTCCCCAGTCTGCGATGAAACTGCGATGAACGTGCTCCGACTGGAGTCCCGTATCGCCAGTGCCACAAGCTACCTCGCACGCCTGAAGGAGGTTGTCTCTCGAATTGACTCGACGCTTTGGCCGGGGGCGATGCTTCAGAATGATCTGGAATCTCTGATGACTCGTCTGAACGAGATCCCTAACCGAGTGCAAGAATGGAAGAAATCCTCCGCCCGGTGTGGTGCTGATGTGGCGCTATCCTTGGTGCGAGTCCATTGCAAGGAGGCTCGTGAAGACAAGCTGGCTGCGATCAAAGTTGCTAACACCAAAAAGCACGACTTCCAGTCCTTCATGGAGACTTTCATTGCTGCCGCCACTCGGATCGCTGATGGGATCGATCTGGACTCATTCGTGGAGCCTGCCAGCCCTCCTCCGGCCGAGTGAACAATCTAATGAAACTTGGATACGCTTTAAATTTGCCTCGGAATGCCGAGTGGTTTCTATAACCGTTAAACTCCTACGGGCTTGGTGCCCAAGTACTTTTGATTCGCTGCTTGGAACCTTTTAGGATTTATTTGAATTTGGTTTATCTCCGAATGTGCTTGTGTTTGCCTCCAGATGGACTTTTCTCACTGCACCTCGTCACCCTTGAGGATAGGGATGGAGCGGACGTTGTATTTGTGATGCAGCTCCGAAGGAGAAGGTTGCAGTCGACCTGCACCTCGTCGTCCTTGCGGATGGGGATGGAGCGGACGTTGTATTTGTGCCACAGCTCCGAAGGAGAAGGTTGCAGTCGGTCTGCACCTCGTCGTCCTTGCGGATGGGGATGGAGCGGACGTTGTATTTGTGCCGCAGCTCCGAAGGAGAAGGTTGCAGTCGACTTGCACCTCGTCGTCCTTGCGGGTAGGGATGGGTCTCAAACTTAGGCGAGTGCAGGACTGCCGTTAAGTCTCTTAGTGAGAGAACTTGGGCGAGTGCACGACTGCAGCTAAGCCCCCGAGTGGGAGGATTGCTCTCCACTCGGTAGTATTTTTTTCAAACTTAGGCGAGTGCTGGACCGCCGTTAAGCCTCTTAGTGAGAGAACTTAGGCGAGTGCTCGACTGCATCTGAGCCCCCGAGTGGGAGGATTGCTCTCCACTCGGTAGGATTTTTCCAAACTTAGGCGAGTGCTGGACTGCCGTTAAGTCTCTGAGTGAGAGAACTTAGGCGAGTGCTTGACTGCAGCTAAGCCCCCGAGTGGGAGGATTGCTCTCCACTCGGTAGGATTTTTTCAAACTTA
>NC_041392.1:457026551-457046448 GCF_002162155.2 Triticum dicoccoides | reverse complement strand
GTGGGAGGATTGCTCTCCACTCGATGGGATTTTTTCAAACTTAGGCGAGTGCTCGACTGTCGTTAAGTCTCTTAGTGAGAGAACTTAGGCGAGTGCTCGACTGCAGCTAAGCCCCCGAGTGGGAGGATTGCTCTCCACTCGGTAGGATTTTTTCAAAATTAGGCGAGTGCTCGACTGCCGTTAAGTCTCTTAGTGAGAGAACTTAGGCGAGTGCTCGACTACAACTAAGCCCCCGAGTGGGAGAGTTGCTCTCCACTCGGTAGGATTTTTTCAAACTTAGGCAAGTGCTCGACTGCCGTTAAGTCTCTTAGTGAGAGAACTTAGGTGAGTGCTCGACTGCAGCTAAGCCCCCGAGTGGGAGGGTTGCTCTCCACTCGGTAGGATTTTTTCGAACTTAGGCGGAACGGATTCGTGACTAAGCCCACCCACTGGGGGATTTGAAAAGCAAATAAGAACAACACAATCGAATGAGAGAACCGTAAGCTCTTGTCTTTGATAAACGAATTACAAAAGGTGTTGCTTATTACATTTTATTCGAGCGAGTGTTTAAGTATAAAAGGGGTGGAGTAGCTCCGCGTTCCAAGCCCGTGGCTCGTCTTTCTGATGCTCGATACTGTAAAGATGGTATGCTCCGTTGTGGAGAACTTTGGTGATGATGAAGGGGCCTTCCCAAGTTGGAGCGAGCTTGTGTGGTTTCTGCTGATCCACTCGAAGAACCAAGTCTCCTTCTTGAAAGGCCCGACCCCTCACATTCCTGGCATGGAATCGACGCAAATCTTGCTGATAAATGGTCGAGCGAATCAAGGCCATCTCTCTTTCCTCCTCTAAGAGATTGACTGAATCTTTCCGGGCCTGCTCTGCTTCCGCTTCGGAGAAGAGTTCAACTCGGGGTGCATTATGGAGCAAGTCACTTGGCAGAACAGCTTCGGCTCCATAGACTAAGAAGAAAGGAGTTCTCGCAGTCGACCGATTAGGAGTTGTCCTTAAACCCCATAGAACTGATGGAAGTTCATCAACCCAAGCACCTGCTGCGTGTTTGAGATCACGCATCAGTCGGGGTTTCAGTCCTTTGAGAATTAGGCCATTGGCTCTTTCTGCTTGTCCGTTCGACTGCGGGTGAGCGACAGAAGCATAGTCGACTCGGGTGCCCTGAGAGGCGCAGAAAGCTCTGAACTCATCGGAATCGAAGTTCGATCCGTTGTCCGTGATGATGTTGTGTGGGACTCCATATTTGAATGTCAATTCTCTGATAAAACTGACAACGGTGCTAGCATCAAGGTTCTTGATAGGTTTGGCTTCGATCCATTTGGTAAACTTGTCGACTGCAACGAGCACGTGAGTGAAGCCGCTTTTGCCGGTTCTCAGCGGTCCAACCATATCCAGTCCCCAAACAGCGAAGGGCCAGACGAGGGGGTGGTCTTTATGGCTGACGCTGGCTTGTGAGACATATCGGAGTAAAATTGACAGCCTTCACATCTGTCGACTATATCTTTCGCCATCTCATTTGCTTGTGGCCAATAGAATCCAGCTCGGTATGCTTTAGCCACGATGGCCCGAGAGGACGCATGGTGACCACAGGTCCCCGAGTGGATGTCATTAAGGATCATTCGAGCTTCTTCTGGTGTTATGCACTTCTGACCGACTCCAGTCACACTTTCTCTGAACAGCTGCCCTCTTATCACAGTAAAGGCTTTGGATCGACGGACGATCTGTCGAGCTTCTTCTTCATCCTCTAGGAGCTCTTTCCTGAGGATGTAGGCAATGTAGGGCACCGTCCAGTCGGGAGTAATGGCCAGAACCTCCATGATTAGGTCGACCACAGCTGGGACCTCGACTTCAATCGGATCCGTGGCGCTCTTAGGTTGCGGAGGCTCTTCAGTGAAAGGGTCTTCCTGAACTGTCGGCGTGTGAATATGCTCCAAGAACACACTGCTGGGAATGGCTTCTCTCTTGGAACCTATCTTTGCCAATTCATCGGCTGCTTGATTTTTCAATCGGGGGATGTGGTGGAGTTCTAACCCCTCGAACTTCTTCTCAAGCTTTCTCACCGCGTTGCAGTAACCAGTCATGGCTGGGCTTCTGACGTCCCACTCCTTCATCACTTGATTAACTACCAAATCTGAGTCGCCATAGACCATGAGGCGGCGGACGCTGAGTGAGATGGCCATGCGCAACCCATACAGGAGTGTTTCATATTCTGCTTCATTGTTGGAGGAATCAAAGTGAATCTAGAGGACATATCTGAGCTTGTCTCCTCGGGGGGATACCAGAACTACTCCAGCACCAGAACCGTTCAACATCTTGGATCCGTCAAAGAACATGGTCCAGTACTCAGAGTGAACTTGAGTCGGCAGTTCCTGTTCGATCCACTCGGCGAGGAAATCTGCTATTGCTTGGGACTTGATAGCTTTCTTTGCCTCAAACTTGATATCCAAGGGAAGGAGTTCAATCGCCCACTTTGCCACTCGACCAGTTGCATCCCTGTTGTGCAGAATCTCTAACAATGGAGCGTCGCTGACGACTGTAACAGAGTGATCTGAGAAGTAGTGTGCAACCTTCTTCATGGTCATGTAAATTCCATAGACAAGCTTCTGATAGTGAGGATATCTCTGCTTTGATGGGGTCAGGACTTCAGAAATATAATAAACTGTGCGTTGAACTTTGTACGCTTTTCCTTCTTCTTCCCGCTCGACCGTAAGTACTGTACTGACGACTTGTCCAGTGGCTGCTATATAAAGCAAAAGAGGCTCTTTGCTGATTGGAGCAGCAAGCACCGGCTGGGTGGAAAGCAGGGCTTTTAGCTCTGCAAATGTTGTATCACCTTCTGGAGTCCACTCGAACTTATCTGATTTCTTCATCAGTCGGTAAAGAGGCAGCACCTTTTCACCGACGCGAGAAATGAATCGACTTAGGGCGGCCAAGCAACCAGTAAGTTTCTGGACATCATGCACATGCACAGGGCATTTCATTCGGAGTATAGCGCATACTTTCTCTGGGTTAGCATCGATTCCTCGTTCGGAAACAATAAAACTGAGTAACTTTCTTCCTGGAACTCCAAACGTGCACTTTGATGGATTGAGCTTGATATCATACCTTCTGAGGTTGGCAAAGGTTTCAGCGAGGTCGGTCAGCAGGTCGGAACCTTTACGTGACTTGACCATAATGTCATCCATGTATGCTTCCACATTCCGACTGATCTGAGTGAGCAGACACTTTTGAATCATCTGCATAAATGTGGCTCCAGCATTCTTCAAGCCGAATGGCATTATGACATAACAGAAGCACCCAAACGGGGTGATAAAAGCTGTCTTTATTTCGTCGGGTCCGTACAGACGAATCTGGTGGTACCCGGAGTAGGCATCCAAAAAGGACAAACGCTCGCACCCAGCAGTCGAATCGACTATCTGATCGATGCGAGGGAGAGGGAAGTGATCTTTCGGGCAGGCCCGGTTGATATGCTTGAAATCGATGCACATGCGGAGTGAGTCATCTTTCTTTGGGACCATGACAACATTGGCTAACCACTCGGAGTGGTAAATCTCTCGGATAAACTCAGCTGCCAAAAGCCGAGCCACCTCTTTGTTGATTGCTTTTCTTTTCTGGACGGCGGACCGTCGAAGATGCTCTTTGACTAGTTTCACTTTCGGGTCGACTCACAAACGATGCTCAGCCAGTCCCCTGGGAACACCTGGCATGTCAGAAGGCTTCCATGCAAAGATGTCACAGTTCTCACGGAGGAACTGGATGAGCGCTTCTTCCTATTTGGAGTCGAGTGTGGTCGAAATGTGGGTCAGAGCTGCATTGGGGTCCGTCGGGTGAATGTGAACAGACTTCGTCTTGCCAGACGACTGGAATGCTGAATCCGTGGCTGGCTTCTTGGCTCGCAACAAGTCACTCAGGTCTGCATTTTTCTGGTATTCTTGCAATTCTACCACGGCCATCTGGGCATCGGCGATCTTTGAGCCCTTCTGGGAACACTCTTCCGCCTTTTTCCGATTACCAGAGATAGTGATCACTCCCCTGGGACCATGCATCTTCAGTTTGAGGTACACGTAACAAGGTCGAGCCATGAATTGTGCATAAGCTGGCCTGCCCAGAGTTGCATGATACGCACTCTGAAAATCCACGACTTCAAACGTCAACTTTTCTTTGCGGTAATTTTTGGCATCATTAAAAAACACGTCGAGTGCAATCTGACCGAGGGACGCAGCCTTCTTGCCTGGGATGACCCCATGGAAACTCATATGGCTTTCACTGAGTCTGGACATCGGAATGCCCATTCCTTTCAACGTTTCTGCATACAGAATGTTCAGGCCACTGCCATCGTCCATCAGGACCTTTGTCAGTCGAGTGCCTTCGACCACTGGGTCGACCACCAGTGCTTGCCTCCCAGGGGTGTCAATGTGCACTGGATGATCAGACTGGTCGAACGTAATGGCAGTCTGCGACCATTTCAAGTAACTGGGTGTCGCCGGAGCGACCATGTTCACTTCTCTGTTGATGACTTTCAATCGACTCTTGTTTTCAACATCAGCAAAAATCATCAGAGTGGAATTCACGTGAGGATAACCATCGTCATCTTCTCCTTCACTCTCAGCCTTGTCTGCCTCCTTCTCCTTTTCCTTGGGTTGTTTCTCTCAGAACTGCTGGATCAGGAGCCGACACTGTCGAGTGGTATGCTTTGGGTAAATGAAATTACCTTCTTCGTCTTTTTTGGTGTGGATATGGCACGGCAGATCCAACACGTCATTTCCATCTTGATCTTTTATTTTCTTGGGGTTCCACGGCCCTTTGGGCTTCCCCTTGAACTTTCCTTGAACCACAGCCAAGGCCTCACACGGAGCAGCTGGTTCGGCCTTGCGTTTTTGTTTCCGACTGGAGTTTCCTCCTCCGGCTTCGTGGGCGACTGCTTTGTGCTTGCCGCTCCGCAGTCGCTCTTCCTCTTCACCATTGGCATACTTGGTGGCAATTTCCATCATCCGAGTCAGAGTCATGTTTCCTGTCCGATCGAATTTCAGATTCAACTCCCGGTACCTGACGCCTTCCTTGAAAGCATAAATTGCCTGATGATCAGACACATCTTCCACCGTGTGGTGCAGGGTGATCCACCTCTGGATATAATCTCTCAAAGTTTCATTCGGTTTCTGGATGCAACACTGTAATTCTGTCAAACCTGCTGGCCGTTTGCAAGTACCCTCAAACGTTCTGACAAACACTCCGGCGAGATCTTCCCAAGTATAGATGCTACCAGGTGCCAACTGATTCAGCCACGCTCTAACCGAGCCCTCCAACATCAGAGGAAGGTGTTTCATGACCACCTCATCATTGCCGCCACCAATCTGGACAGCCACTCGGTAGTCTTCGAGCCAGGTGTCAGGCTTGGACTCTCCGGTGAACTTACTGACTCTAGTCGCCAACCTGAAGTTGGGGGGAATCACTGCAGCTCTGATAGCTCTGCTGAAGCACTCTGGGCCAGAGACATGCACCCTATTGCTGGTTTGCGGGCCTCTGTCATGGCCATCTCGGTGAGCTTTGTATCTGTCGACCAAGCCCTGCACGAGAATAGATCTCGCATCAAAACCTGGCTCCCTGGGGTCGACTGGAATACCTCTTACGACGCTGTTAGGGCGCCTGTCTTCATGTGGCCGCGACACGTATGACCCACTCCTTGGAGGAGGCGTGGGCACTCGATGGCGACCATCGCGATCGGCTCGACGATCATACTGCTCCTGGTTTCTATACTGATCATGCCGCTCTCCACGTCCCTCACGCCTCGGGGGCGATCTCGGGCTATGGGCCGACTGGACTGTATCTGCGACCACAGATCTGCTATGGATCCTATCCCGCGACTGAGACATGGCCGTATTCTGCTCTCCTGTTGCCCGGAGCAAGGCCCTGATCTGCGCCAGACCTCGGCCAGCTTCTGACTGGGAAGGTTGAATCGACTCTGCTATCCGGGCAGTAGCTGCTAGGTTTTGGATCGGTGTTCGGTATACCTGAGCCGGAGGTGGAAAAAGTTGGCGTCGGCTGGACTTAGGAGCACGTTAACGAGCGCGATTGTCGAGTGTGCGCTGGAGGCTTGATACGTCTCCAACGTATCTATAATTTTTGATTGCTCCATACTATATTATCTACTGTTTTGGGCAATATTGGGCTTTATTATCCACTTTTATATTACTTTTGGGACTAACCTATTAACAGGAGGTCCAGCCTAGATTTGTTGTTTTATGCCTATTTCGGTGTTTTGAAGAAAAGGAATATTAGACAGAGTCGAAACGGAACGAAATCAACTGGAGAAGTTATTTTTGGAAGGAAACACACCTGATGGACTTGAACCCCACATCAGAAAATACGGGAGCTGCCCATGAGGGTGGGGGCGCGCCCACCCCCTAGGGCGTGCCCCCCTGCCTCATGGGGCCCCCGTGGCTCCCCTGACGTGCTTCTTGTGCCTATATAACTCCATATACCCTAAAACTTTCAAAACGGAAGATAGATCGGGAGTTCCGCCGCCAGAAGCCTCTGTAGCCACCGAAAGTCAATCGGGACCCTGTTCCGGCACCCTACCGGAGGGGGGAACCCTCACCCGTGGCCATCTTCATCATCCCGGCGCTCTCCATGACAAGGAGGGAGTAGTTCTCCCTCGGGGCTGAGGGTATGTACCAGTAGCTATGTGTTTGATCTCTCTCTCTCTCTCTCGTGTTCTTGAGATGATACGATCTTGATGTATCGCGAGCTTTGCTATTATATTTGGATCCTATGATGTTTCTTCCCCCCTCTTCTCTCTTGTAATGAATCGAGTTTCCCCTTTGAAGTAATCTTATCGGATTGAGTCTTTAAAGACTTGAGAACACTTGATGTATGTCTTGCCGTGGATATCTGTGGTGACAATGGGATACCACGTGCCACTTGATGTATGTTAAGGTGACCAACTTGTGGGTTCCTCCCATGAACCTATGCATAGGGGTTGGCACACGTTTTCGTCGTGATTCTCCGGTAGAACTTTGGGGCACTCTTTGAGGTCCTTTGTGTTGGTTGAATAGATGAATATGAGATTGTGTGACGCATATCGTATAACCATACCCACGGATACTTGAGGTGACATTGGAGTATCTAGGTGACATTAGGGTTTTGGTTGATTTGTGTCTTAAGGTGTTATTCTAGTATGAACTCTAGGGATGTTTGTGACACTTATAGGAATAGCCCAGCGGATTGATTGGAAAGAATAACTTTGAGGTGGTTTCGTACCCTACCATAATCTCTTCGTTCGTTCTCCGCTATTAGTGACTCTGGAGTGACTCTTTGTTGCATGTTGAGGGATAGTTTTATGATCCAATTATGTTAGTATTGTTGAGGGAACTTACACTAGCGAAAGTATGAACCCTAGGCCTTGTTTCAACACATTGCAATACTGTTTACGCTCACTTTTATCACTTGCTACCTTGCTGTTTTTATAATTTCAGATTACAAATACATTTATCCACTATCCATATACCACTTGTTTCACTATCTCTTCGCCGAACTAGTGCACCTATACAATTTACCATTGTATTGGGTGTGTTGGGGACACAAGAGACTCTTTGTTATTTGGTTGCAGGGTTGCTTGAGAGAGACCATCTTCATCCTACACCTCCTACGGATTGATAAACCTTAGGTCATCCACTTGAGGGAAATTTTCTACCGTCCTACAAACCTGTGCACTTGCAGGCCCAACAACGTCTACAAGAAGAAGGTTGTGTAGTAGACATCAAGCTCTTTTCTGGCGCCGTTGCCGGGGAGGTGAGTGCTTGAAGGTATATCTTGAGATCTTGCAATCGAGTCTTTTAGTTTCTTGTTTTATCACTAGTTTAGTTTATAAAAGAAAAATATAAAAAATGGAATTGAGTTTGTCTCATACGCTTCATCTTTTTAATATCTTTCGTGAGTATGATGGAAAGGATAATTGTGCTCAAGTGCTAGAAGAAGAAATCTATAAAATGTTTGGCACTAAATATTTGAATGATGTGCATGATTGCAATGTTGTTAGTACGAATTCTTTGAATATCCATAATACTAATGATGATTGCACTAGTTATGATGAAAATGCCTCCTATAAACATGTCAATTTTTGTGGAGTAGACTGGGTTTGCAAGTACACACCAAATAGGGAAGATAGATATTGCAAGAGGCATAAGTACTTAGAAACCAAATCGTTGCAAGAAAGCCTAGATGAGTGTGCTGAAAGATTCAATATTTTTCGTGCCCCTTGTGAACTTTGCAATGAACATGATCATTTAAAGCTCCAATGCTATTTGTTTCATGATCAAGTTGTGTCCAAACATTGTGATAATTTGATTACCCTTGAGCATCATAAAGAGCTTAGCCTTCTTTTGGGTTATGAAGAAATGAAACGTATAACTGAGGGTATTCCAAAGTTCAATCTTGATAGAGTTCTTGATTTTGATCTAGAGAAAATTTATATGTATTGTGCGGTGAATTGCATTGATAATCCTTATATTGCCAACTACATAAAGAAAAGAAAACAATTAGAAGATGAAGAGAATACTAATGAAAGGTAAGAGACTTCCCAATATCCTCCTATTATTTCTTATGATGAGCCTCCTATTCAACCAATCTCATTAATAAGGAGCTCCAAAAAGAGGATTGAACCCACACATGATGTGGTGAAGAAGAAGAAAAGAAAAAGGAAGAGAGGTAAAGAGGTATCTCTCCCAAATAAAGTTGCTCCCATTACTATTGTGCCTCATGAAAATACAATTGTGGAAGATAATGATACTTCTTATGATCTTGAAAATCTTTTTGGCACTTGCTTGGAAGAATATAATAATTGCTATACTATTGGTGCTATCCATGCTATTAATTATGAGAGTGATTATGCTTATGATATGAAAAGGCCCAAGCTTGGGGAAGCTATGTTTGATGAGGATGACATATTTGAGAATATATTTGCTGCAATTAATGTTTGTCCCAAGCTTGGGGAAGCTATGATTAATGAAGATGATATATTTAGTCTCCCAAGTTTTGATATGCAAGTTTATAATGATGATAGCATGCCTCCTACTTATGATAATTATTGTGATGATACATATGCTATAAAAAGTAGTGATTATATTTATAAAACTTTTCATGATTATGATTACCCCTTCTCTGAACATTACTCTTTTAATGTGGAACCAATTTATAGTATCCAAGTCTCTTATGATACTTCCACTATCCCGAATGAGAAGAATTTTGCTTATGTGGAGAGTAGTAAATTTTCTATGCTTGTAGATCATGAAAAGAATGCTTTAGGTGCTGGTTATATTGTTGAATTCATTCATGATGCTACTGAAAATTATTATGAGGGAAGAACATATTCTTGTAGGAATTGCAATAATATCAAGTTTCCTCTCTATGTGCTTAAAGTTTTAAAGTTATGCTTGCTTTACCTTCCTATGCAAGTTGATTCTTGTTCCCATAAGTTGTTTGCTCACAAAATCCCTATGCATAGGAAGTATGTTAGACTTAAATATGCTAGTCATATTCTTCATGATGCTCTCTTTATGTTTCAATTCTTATCTTTTATGTGAGCATCATTGAAATCATCATGCCTAGCTAGGGGCATTAAACGTTAGCGCTTGTTGGGAGGCAACCCAATTCTATTTTAGTTCCTTGCTTTTTGTTCCTGTTTAGTAATAAATAATTCATCTAGCCTCTGTTTAGATGTGGTTTTATGCTTTTAATTAGTGTTTGTGCCAAGTAGAACCTTTGGGAAGACTTGGGGAAAGTCTTTGCGATCATGCTGTAAAAAACAGAACTTTAGCGCTCACGAGAATTACTGCCATTTTTATTTGGAGTGATGTTTAGTTAATTATTTTTGCAGATTATTAATAGATAAATTCCTCAGGTCCAGCAATTTATTTGAGAATTTTATGAGTTCCAGAAGTATACGTTTGATTGAGATTACTACAGATTGTTCTGTTTTTGACAGATTCTACTTTTCATGTGTTGTTTACTTATTTTGATGAATCTATGGATAGTAAAATAGTTTATAAACCATGGAGAAGTTGGAATACAGTAGGTTTAACACCAATATAAATAAATAATGAGTTTATTACAGTACCTTGAAGTGGTGATTTATTTTCTTATACTAACGGAGCTTACGAGTTTTCTGTTAAGTTTTGTGTTGTGAAGTTTTCAAGTTTTGGGTCAAGATTCGATGGACTATGGAACAAGGAGTGGTAAGAGCCTAATCTTGGGGATGCCCAAGGCACCCCAAGGTAATATTCAAGTACAACCAAGAGCCTAAGCTTGGGAATGCCCCGGAAGGCATCCCCTCCTTCGTCTTCGTTCATCGGTAACTTTACTTGGAGCTATATTTTTATTCGCCACATGATATGTGTTTTGCTTGGAGCATCAATTTGTTTTTTTAGGATTTGCTTTCTATTATTTAGAACAATGTTTTGCATCTTTTATTTCAATAAAAGTGGCATTGATAGTCTTTACTATGCCTATGTTACAAGTATACATGTCGCTGTTTGAAAACAGAAAGTTTACCGCTGTTGCAATAATTCCCTAGAAAATTCAGAATGCGATAAAATGTTTAAACCTTTTGCATATTAAGATATGATAAATTTACTACAGTGGGAATTTTCTTTCATAATTTTTGGAGCTAGGGAAGTATGGATGTTGCAGCATTCTTTACAGACTATCCTGTTTAGGCAGATTGTTGTTATGTTTGCATTGTTTGCATATGTTTGCTTCTTTAATGATTCTATTTGAGGATAGTACTATTAAATATGCAGAGGCATTTAGTATTGAATGTTGAATAATAATTTTAGGGATTTGCTACAGTAGAGTATGATAAGGTTTTGGCAATGGTTTATACTAACTTATCTCACGAGTCCTTGTTGAGTTTTGTGTGGATGAAGCTTTTGAGATTTAGGGAGACCGTGATATGAGAGGAATTAAGGAGACATAAAAGCTCAAGCTTGGGGATGCCCAAGGCACCACAAGATAATATTTCAAGAAGTCTCAAGCGTCTAAGCTTGGGGATGCCCCGGTTGGCATCCCACCTTTCTTCTTCAACAACTATCGGTTAGTACTGGTTGATCCTAAGTTTTTGCTTCTTCACATGATGTTTGCTATTCTTAGAATATCATTTTCTTTTGATTTGCTTGCTGTTTGAATAAAATACCAAGATCTGAAATTATTAAATGTTAGAGAGTCTTCACATAGTTGCATAATTATTCGACTACTCATTGATCTTCACTTATATCTTTCGGAGTAGTTTGTCATTTGCTCTAGTGCTTCACTTATATCTTTTAGAGCATGGTCGTAGTTTTATTTTGAATAAATAGATGAACTTTCATGCTTCACTTAGATTATTTTGAGAGTCTTAAATAGCATGGTAATGTGCTTAAAAATCCTAATATGCTAGGTATTCAAGAATAATAAAATTCTCTTATGAGTGTGTTGAATACTATGAGAAGTTTGATACTTGATAATTGTTTTTGAGATATGGAGATCGTGATATTAGAGTCATGCTAGTTGAGTAGTTGTGAATTTGAGAAATACTTGTGTTGAAGTTTGTGATTCCCGTAGCATGCACGTATGGTGAACCGTTATGTGACGAAGTCGGAGCATGATTTATTTATTGACTGTCTTCCTTATGAGTGGCGGTCGGGGACGAGCGATGGTCTTTTCCTACCAATCTATCCCCCTAGGAGCATGCGCGTAGTACTTTGTTTCGATAACTAATAGGTTTTTGCAATAAGTATGTGAGTTCTTTATTACTAATGTTGAGTCCATGGATTATACGCACTCTCACCCTTCCACCTTTGCTAGCTTCTCTAGTACCGTGCAACTTTCGCCGGTACCATAAACCCACCATATACCTTCCTCAAAATAGCCACCATAACTACCTATTATGACATTTCCATAGTCATTCCGAGATATATTGCCATGCAACTTTCCACCGTTCCGGTTATTATGACACACTCCATCATTGTCATATTGTTTAGCATGATCATGTAGTTGACATTGTATTTGTGGCAAAGCCACCGTTCATAATTCTTTCATACTTGTCACTCTTGATTCATTGCACATCCCGGTACACCGCCGGAGGCATTCATATAGAGTCATATCTTTGTTCTAGTATCGAGTTGTATCATTGAGTTGTAAATAAATAGAAGTGTGGGGATCATCATTCAATAGAGTATTGTCCCCAAAAAAGAGAAAGGCCATAAAAAAGAAAGGCCAAATAAAAAAATAACGGCCAAAAAAAGGAAAGGACAAATAAAAAAATAAAAAAATAAAAGGGACAATGCTACTATCCTTTTCCACACTTGTGCTTCAAAGTAGCACCATGATATAGCGAGTCTCATATATTGTGCTTCAAAGTAGCACCATGTTCTTCATATAGAGAGTCTCATATGTTGTCACTTTCATATACTAGTGGGAATTTTTCATTATAGAACTTGGCTTGTATATTCCAATGATGGGCTTCCTCAAAATGCCCTAGGTCTTCGTGAGCAAGCGAGTTGGATGCACACCCACTAGTTTCTTTTGTTGAGCTTTCATATACTTATAGCTCTAGTGCATCCGTTGCATCGCAATCCCTACTCACTCACATTGATATCTATTGATGGGCATCTCTGATGGGGTTATGTACCTAGGGTAGGGTCATGGACCTGATCTAAGTACCTTACCCAAGGACACCCTTAGAAGAAGTCGCCTTCCAGTCGACCAACGAGGGACGCACTCGACCGACTTGAAGGACTCGACCACGAAGACTCACTCGACCACCAGAAGGTCAAGAGGCACTCTGCACTGCAATGGCCTGTAATCAAGTAGACTTTATGATAGTAAAGACACTTTATGTGGGGCGTTACCAGTAACGCCCCAGACTTAACTCACCTTAAACCCTCTCCTGCGTGGGCTGGCTGGGGTCCTGGCGCACTCTATATAAGCCACCCCCCTCCACAGGCAAAAGGGTTCGGCACCTTGTAACACATATACTCATAATCCACTCGACCGCCTCCGGGCTCCGAGACGTAGGGCTGTTACTTCCTCCGAGAAGGGCCTGAACTCGTACATCCTTTGTGCTTACAACCTCTCCATAGCTAGGACCTTGCCTCTCCATACCTACCCCCCACTCTACTGTCAGGCTTAGAACCACGACAGTTGGCGCCCACCTTGGGGCCGGTGTTTTAGCGATTTTGTGGAGAAGTTGCGATTCTTCCGAGTACTTTCATCATGGTGTCTGCTGGAGTTTTGGTCGGGGGTCAAGAGATCCGTCTCGGCACTCTCACCTTCATCGCCGACGACTCCGCGTGGCTCCATGAGGCTCCGCTCGACGTTGATGCGCTCCCCGTCCGCGGTGCGACACATTTTCGTGCATATGTCCGCGGCGTTCTGCTGCGGCAACCGTCGACCCAGTATCGGTCGGCTCCTCCATCGTCCACCCTCCCGGTATCCCGCCAGCGCAAGCGCTCGGGCCGGTCGAGGCTTCAGCGATGGGTGAGGCACGCGGTGGCTCGCCAATCGGCCACCACCCAAGTTGCGGCAATCGAGCCCGACGAATCTCTCTACGGCTTATTCGATCTGTCGACTGGCTCCGTAGAGACTGCATCCGAGTGCGGTAGCAGTGATCCAGCGGCGGAAATCTTGATGGTCGACGGACCCCACAGTCCCCCTGGCTTCGCCCGTGGTGGTGGAGCAGGTGACGGCGGCGACCCTACACGAGGCTACGAAGAGTACCAGCCCGAGCCACTCGACTCTCTGCAAAGAGAGGAACTTCGCCGCAGGAACGAGGATCCCCTGCGTATTCCCATCGCAGGAGAAACCCCCGAGGCTCGTGCCTTGGAGGAGGCGCGTCTGGCCAATTTGGCCGAGCGCACTCGACTGGAGAACCTTCAGCGAGCACTCGACGAGCGCGCGTGGCAACGAGTTCCCGACAACAGTCGACGTCAACTCTTCCCGCCGACTCAGGTATATCGAACCCCAATTCAGAATTTAGCAGCTGCGACCCGTATAGCAGAGTCCATCCAGCCTTCGCAGTCGGAAGCTGGCAGAGGTTTGCTGCAGATCAGGGATCTGCTCCGGGCAGCAGGAGATCAGAATTCAGTCGTGTCTCAGTCGCGCAACAGAATTCACAGTCGATCCGTCACTGTGAATACGGTTCAGTCGGCTCACAGCCCCAGATCGCCTCCGCGGCGTGAAGGGCGCGAGAATCGGCGAGATCAATATGGCGACAGACTCGACCGAGATGATAGGCGTCGAGTGCCCAATTCCCCTCCGAGGGGTGGGTCTTACGCTCCTCGGCAGCCAGATGATAGGCGTCAGTACAGTACAGGGCGTAGGGTTCCAGTCGACCCCAGAGAACCAGGCTTCGACGCGCGATCCATTATCGTGCAAGGGTTTGTCGACCGGAACAGAGCCCATCGAGGTGGACTCGACAGAGATGTACCCACAAGCAGTCGAGTGCATGTTTCTAGTCCTGAATGCTTCAGCAGAGCTATCAGAGCCGCAGTTATCCCTCCCAATTTCAGGTTGGCAACAGGAGTCAGCAAGTTCACTGGTGAGTCTAAGCCTGAAACTTGGCTTGAAGACTACCGAGTGGCAGTTCAGATTGGTGGTGGGAACGACGAGGTGGCCATGAAACACTTGCCCCTCATGCTGGAAGGTTCTGCCAGGGCATGGTTGACTCAACTACCTCCTAGCAGCATTTACACTTGGGAAGATCTGTCCCGAGTGTTCATCAGAACGTTTGAAGGAACTTGCAAGAGACCAGCTGGATTGACAGAGTTGCAAGTCTGCGTGCAGAAGGCTAATGAGACTCTCAGAGAGTATATTCAGAGGTGGATCACTTTGCACCACACTGTGGAGAATGTGTCTGATCATCAGGCAGTCTGCGCCTTCAAAGATGGTGTCAAGAACAGAGAACTGAGTTTGAAGTTTGGTCGAACCGGTGACATGACCTTGAGTCGGATGATGGAGATTGCTACCAAGTACGCCAACGGCGAAGAAGAAGACCGACTCCGAAGCGGCAAGCACAAGCCGAGTCAGTCGGAAAAAGGAAACACCAGTCGGAAACAGAAGCGGAAGGCTGAACCGGCAGCTCCTGGAGAGGCTCTGGCCGTGACTCAAGGAAAGTTTAAGGGGAAACCAAAAGGATCTTGGAACCCCAAGAAGGTAAAGGATAAAGAAGGGAACGACGTGATGGATATGCCATGTCACATTCACACGAAGAAAGACGAAGAGGGGAATATCATTTACCCGAAGCACACCACTCGCCAATGTCGACTCCTGATCCAGCAGTTTCAGGGAAAACAGTCTAAGGACAAGGAGAAGGAGTCGGACAAGGCCGAAGACAAGGAGGACAGTGAGGAAGGATATCCACATATCAACTCCACTCTGATGATCTTTGCAGATGTGGAAAGCAGGAGTCGACTGAAAGTCATTAACCGAGAGGTGAACATGGTTGCCCTAGCGAAAGCAAATTATCTGAAATGGTCTCAAACACCCATCACATTCGACCAATCTGATCACCCGACTCATATTGCCACCCCTGGGAGGCAAGCTTTGGTGGTCGATCCAGTTGTCGAAGGCACTCGACTGACAAAGGTGCTGATGGATGGTGGAAGCGGGCTGAATTTGTTGTATGCGGACACACTGATAGGAATGGGCATTCCGATGTCCCGACTGAGCACTAGTAACATGAGCTTTCATGGAGTTATACCAGGGAAGAAAGCCGAGTCACTCGGCCAAATAGCTTTGGACGTGGTGTTTGGTGATTCGAAGCATTTTCGCAAAGAAAAGTTGACGTTTGAGGTCGTGGATTTTCAGAGTGCATATCATGCCATTTTGGGGAGACCAGCTTACGCACGGTTCATGGCTCGACCATGCTATGTGTACCTCAAATTGAAGATGCCCGGCCCCAAAGGAGTGATCACTGTCACCGGTGATCGGAAAAAGGCAGAAGAGTGCTTTCAGAAGGGCTCCAAGATTGCCGATTCCCAGGTGACAGCGGTCGAGTTCGAAGAATACAAGCAAAACGCAGATCCGAGTGACTTGCTGCGATCAAAGAAACCCGCCACAGAGTCTGCATTCCAGTCGTCCGGTGAGACGAAGCCTGTTCACATTCACCCGACCGACCCCGAAGCAGCTCCGACCCGCATCTCCACATCACTCGACCCAAAATAGGAAGAAGCGCTCATCCAGTTCCTCCGTGAGAACTGGGACATTTTTGCATGGAAGCCCGCTGACATGCCAGGTGTTCCCAGGGGACTGGCTGAGCATCGCCTAAGAGTCGACTCATCTGCAAAACCAGTCAAAGAGCATCTTCGGCGGTCCGCCGTCCAGAAGAGAAAAGCCATTGGTGAAGAAGTGGCTCGACTGTTGGCGGCAGGATTTATCCGAGAGATATACCACTCCGAGTGGCTCACTAATGTCGTCATGGTTCCTAAGAAGGACAAGTCGCTCCGAATGTGCATTGATTTCAAGCACATCAACCGGGCCTGCCCGAAAGATCATTTTCCTCTCCCTCGCATAGATCAAATTGTTGACTCGACCGCGGGATGCGAGAGGCTATCTTTTTTAGATGCCTACTCCGGGTACCACCAGATCCGTCTGTACGGACCCGACGAGGTAAAAACAGCTTTCATTACTCCATTCGGGTGCTTCTGCTATATCACCATGCCATTCGGCCTCAAGAATGCCGGAGCCACATTTATGCGAATGATTCAGAAGTGTCTACTCACTCAAATCAGTCGGAATGTGGAAGCATATATGGATGATATCGTTGTCAAGTCACGAAAAGGTTCCGACCTGCTCGCTGATCTCGCCGAAACATTTGCCAACCTCAGAAGATATGATATCAAGCTCAATCCATCAAAGTGCACATTTGGAGTTCCTGGTGGCAAGTTACTCGGTTTTCTCGTTTCCGAACGGGGAATCGACGCTAACCCAGAGAAGATTGGCACTATTCTCCGAATGAAACGCCCTGTGCGAGTGCACGATGTCCAGAAGCTTACTGGATGCTTGGCCGCATTAAGTCGATTCATCTCATGACTCGGTGAAAAGGCATTGCCTCTTTACCGACTGATGAAGAAGACAGACAAGTTCGAGTGGACTCCAGAAGCTGATGCAGCGTTTGCCGAGCTAAAAACTCTGCTCTCCACCCAGCCGGTGCTTGCTGCTCCAATCAGCAAAGAGCCTCTGTTACTCTATATCGCAGCCACAGGACAAGTCGTCAGTACTGTGCTAACGGTCGAGCGGGAAGAAGAAGGAAAAGCTCTCAAAGTTCAGCGCCCAGTGTATTATTTGTCTGAAGTATTGACTCCATCCAAGCAGAGATATCCTCATTATCAGAAGCTTGTGTATGGAATATACATGACCACAAAGAAGGTTGCTCATTATTTCTCTGATCATTCCATCACAGTCGTCAGCGACGCTCCACTATCAGAGATTTTGCACAATAGAGATGCAACTGGTCGAGTGGCCAAATGGGCGATTGAACTTCTTCCCCTTGATATCAAGTTTGAGGCAAAGAAAGCCATTAAGTCTCAGGCAATAGCAGATTTCCTCGCCGAGTGGATTGAACAGCAGCAGCCGACTGAAGTTCACTCGGAGCATTGGACCATGTTTTTTGATGGCTCTAAGATGTTGAATGGTTCCGGTGCTGGGGTTGTCCTAGTTTCCCCCAGAGGAGATAAGCTCAGATATGTGCTTCAGATTCACTTTGATTCCTCCAACAATGAGGCAGAATATGAGGCCCTCTTATATGGGTTGCGCATGGCCATTTCACTCGGCGTCCGTCGCCTGATGGTCTATGGCGACTCGGATTTAGTGGTCAATCAGGTGATGAAAGAGTGGGACGTGAGAAGCCCAGCCATGACTGGATACTGCAGTGCAGTGAGGAAGCTGGAAAAGAAGTTCGAGGGGTTGGAGCTCCATCATATACCCCGACTGAAAAATCAAGCAGCTGATGATCTAGCAAAGATAGGTTCCAAGAGAGAAGCCATTCCGAGTGGTGTGTTCTTGGAGCATATACACACTCCGTCAGTCAAAGAAGATCCTTTCACCGAAGAAACTCCACAGCCCAAGAGTGCCACAGATCCGACTGAAGTCGAAGTCCCAGCGGTGGTCGACTTGATCATGGAGGTTTTGGTAGTCATTCCCGACTGGACAGTTCCGTATGTCGCTTATATCCTGAGAAAAGAGCTTCCGGAGGATGAGGAAGAGGCTCGACAGACCGTCCGTCGATCTAAGGCCTTTACCGTAATCAAAGGACAATTATACAGAGAAAGCGCGACTGGAGTTAGTCAGAAGTGCATAACACCAGAAGAAGGTCGACTCATCCTCAATGATATTCACTCGGGGACCTGTGGTCATCATGCGTCCTCTCGGACCATCGTGGCCAAAGCATACCGAGCCGGATTTTACTGGCCAAAGGCGAATGAGATGGCAAAAGATATAGTCGATAAGTGCGAGGGATGTCAGTTCTACTCGAATATGTCGCACAAGCCTGCGTCAGCTCTGAAGACCATCCCACTCGTCTGGCCTTTCGCAGTATGGGGACTGGACATGGTCGGTCCTTTGAGAACAGGACGAAGTGGCTTCACGCATGTACTGGTGGCAGTCGACAAGTTCACCAAGTGGATCGAGGCTAAACCAATCAAGAGCCTTGACACCGGTACTGCGATTAGCTTCATCAGGGAACTAATATTCAGATATGGAGTCCCGCACAGCATCATTACGGATAATGGGTCGAACTTTGACTCAGAGGAATTCAGAGATTTCTGCAACTCCCAAGGCACACGGGTCGACTACGCTTCAGTCGCCCATCCGCAGTCGAATGGACAAGCAGAGCGAGCTAATGGACCGATTCTTAAGGGATTGAAGCCTCGACTGATGCGTGATCTCAAACACGCGGCTGGAGCCTGGGTAGACGAACTTCCCTCAGTGCTTTGGGGGCTGCGGACCACACCTAATCGGTCGACCGGAAGAACTCCATTCTTCTTGGTCTACGGAGCTGAAGCAGTCTTGCCGAGTGATCTTCTCCACAATGCTCCTCGAGTTGAAATCTACAACGAAGCAGAGGCTGAACAGGCGCGGCAGGACGCAGTCGACCTTTTAGAAGAAGAAAGGGAGATGGCTCTGATCCGCTCGACCATCTACCAACAAGATTTGCGTCGTTTCCATGCCAGAAATGTGAGAGGTCGAGCCTTCCAGGAAGGGGATTTAGTTCTCCGAGTGGATCAGCACAAACCACACAAGCTTGCTCCTTCTTGGGAAGGCCCCTTCATCGTCACCAAGGTCCTCAACAACGGGGCATACCGTCTTTACAACGTCGAGCATAATATCGACGAGCCCCGAGCTTGGAACGCGGAGCTACTCCGCCCATTTTACACTTAAGTTTTATCACTCGGATGAGTTGCAATAAAATACTTCTGTAGTTCATGGATCTCAAAATAATAGTGTCACAGTTCCTTCATAATTTCTGTCACTTTTTATTTTTGTCCAATAAAATTCCCCCTCAGTGGGTGACTTAGCCGCGAATCCGTTTCGCCTAAGTTTATAAAAATCTTACCGAGTGGTGAGCCAGACTCCCACTCGGAGGCTTAGCTGCGAATCCGTTTCGCCTAAGTTACAAAAATCCTACCGAGTGAAGAGCAAACCTCTCACTCGGGGGCTTAGCTGCAGCCCTATGCTCGCCTAAGTTATAAAAATCCTACCGAGTGAAGAGCAACCCTCTCACTTGGGGGCTTAGCTGCAGTCCAAGCACTCGCCTAAGTTATCAAAATCCTACCGAGTGTAGAGCAACCCTCTCACTCGGGGGCTTAGCTGCAGCCCTGTGCTCGCCTAAGTTATAAAAATCCTACCGAGTGTAGAGCAACCCTCTCACTTGGGGGCTTAG
>NC_041392.1:457025487-457026541 GCF_002162155.2 Triticum dicoccoides | reverse complement strand
AGGAATTCAGAGATTTCTGCAACTCCCAAGGCACACGGGTCGACTACGCTTCAGTCGCCCATCCGCAGTCGAATGGACAAGCAGAGCGAGCTAATGGACTGATTCTTAAGGGATTGAAGCCCCGACTGATGCGTGATCTCAAACACGCGGCTGGAGCTTGGGTCGACGAACTTCCCTCAGTGCTTTGGGGGCTGCGGACCACACCTAATCGGTCGACCGGAAGAACTCCATTCTTCTTGGTCTACGGAGCTGAAGCAGTCTTGCCGAGTGATCTTCTCCACAATGCTCCTCGAGTTGAAATCTACAACGAAGCAGAGGCTGAACAAGCGCGGCAGGATGCAGTCGACCTTTTAGAGGAAGAAAGGGAGATGGCTCTGATCCGGTCGACCATCTACCAACAAGATTTGCGTCGTTTCCATGCCAGAAATGTGAGAGGTCGAGCCTTCCAGGAAGGAGATTTAGTTCTCCGAGTGGATCAGCACAAACCACACAAGCTTGCTCCTTCTTGGGAAGGTCCCTTCATCGTCACCAAGGTTCTCCACAACGGGGCGTACCGTCTTTACAACGTCGAGCATAATATCGACGAGCCCCGAGCTTGGAATGCGGAACTACTCCGCCCATTTTATACTTAAGTTTTATCACTCGGATGAGTTGCAATAAAGTACTTCTGTAGTTCATGGACCTCAAAATAATAGTGTCATAGTTCCTCCATAATTTCTGTCACTTTTTATTTTTGTCCAATAAAATTCCCCCTCAGTGGGTGACTTAGCCGCGAATCCGTTTCGCCTAAGTTTGTAAAAATCCTACCGAGTGATGAGCCAGACTCCCACTCGGAGGCTTAGCCGCGAATCCGTTTCGCCTAAGTTTGCAAAAATCCTACCGAGTGAAGAGCAAACCTCTCACTCGGGGGCTTAGCTGCAGTCCAAGCACTCGCCTAAGTTACAAAAATCCTACCGAGTGAAGAGCAAACCTCTCACTCGGGGGCTTAGCTGCAGTCCAAGCACTCGCCTAAGTTACAAAAATCCTACCGAGTGAAGAGCAACCCTCTCACTCG
>NC_041392.1:456973533-457025408 GCF_002162155.2 Triticum dicoccoides | reverse complement strand
GAAGAGCAAACCTCTCACTCGGGGGCTTAGCTGCAGTCCAAGCACTCGCCTAAGTTATCAAAATCCTACCGAGTGTAGAGCAACCCTCTCACTCGGGGGCTTAGCTGCAGTCCAAGCACTTGCCTAAGTTATAAAAATCCTACCGAGTGAAGAGCAAACCTCTCACTCGGGGGCTTAGCTGCAGCCCTGTGCTCGCCTAAGTTATAAAAATCCTACCGAGTGAAGAGCAACCCTCTCACTCGGGGGCTTAGCTGCAGTCCAAGCACTCGCCTAAGTTATCAAAATCCTACCGAGTGATAAGCCAGACTTTCACTCGGAGGCTTAGCTGCAGCCCTATGCTCGCCTAAGTTATAAAAATCCTGCCGAGTGAAGAGTAAACCTCTCACTCGGGGGCTTAGCTGCAGCCCAGTGCTCGCCTAAGTGGACTGAAGAATAAGTCGATCGCAGTAAAGGCGCCTTGCTTTGAACCTGCAAAAGACGTTTCGAGCCAAAGGCGATCGTATTCAAGCACCAAATTCAAGTTTGAATCGATATCTAAAGGAACCGAGAGTGCTCAGGCGTTAAGCCTGTTAAGGTTTATCGGTTACAATTCCACTCGGCATACCGAGGCAAATTTAAAGCGTCGAGCCAGAAGAAGTTTTTTACCCCTCCTGAGGAGGGCTGGAAGGTGCAACGAATTCATCAAGGTCGATTCCGTCGGCGATCCGAGTGGCAGCTGCAAGGAAAGTTTCCATAAAGGACCTGAAGTCGTGTTTCTTGGTGTTGGCCACCCGAAGAGCCGCCAGCTTCTCTTCTCATGCATCCTTACAGTGGACTCGGGCAAGACACAGAGCAACATCTGCACCACACCGAGCCGAGGACTTCTTCCATTCCTGCACTCGACCAGGGATCGTGTTCAAGCGGGCCATCAGCGACTCAAGGTCATTCTGAAGTGTCTCCTCAGGCCAGAGCGTCGAGTCGATGCGAGATGTGGCGGCCTTCAGCCTTGCGAGATAGTCCACGACAGCTGCGACACGAGACTCCAGTCGGAAAACATCCATGGCAACTTCGTCGTTCACCGGAGAATTGACAGGGTCGAGGTTTGGCTCCAGCCGGCTAGTTTCTTCTTCAAAGTTTTGACAGAATTCTGCAAGGATGATCACTAAGTCAAGGGGATGGTCGAATGGAAAAACCACAATTGGAAATGTTTGCCAAGCATAGAGGTTTACCTTCAAGCATAAGAAACAGCTTCTTGGCAAGACTACTCAGGAAGACCTCCAGATCAGTTTTCTTCCCAGTCAATTTGCTGACTTGGTCGGTCAGGGCAGCTTTATCAGTCTTTAGTCGACTGATCTCCTTGTTGGCGATCCCAAGAGCAGCCTTCAGATTGGTATTGTCTTGTTCAAGCTTGGTGACTGAAGCTAACTTCTCGTCAGCAAGCTTGATCTTCTCAGCGAGTTCGAGGTCTTTCTTCTGTTGGGCCTCCCTTACCTTACCTGCAAGTTACAGCAAGGTCAGATTTTGAAACAAGCAAGGGGAAAAGCAGTCGTCAAGGTCTCACCAAACATACCTTCGGTCTCCTCCTTTGCCTTCGTCAGCTTCTCTTGAACCAGCTTCAAGCTCAGCTCGAGTTGAGTGTGCTTGTTTTCCAGCTCAGAGTAGCGAGCCACAAGATCACAAGAGTTCTGCGAAGAACCAATCGACTAAATGTCAAATATAATTCACTTCCGAGTGAAAAAGGAAAAAACACACGTTTCTAAGACTACAGCCGAATACAAGCATTCGACCGTAGTCTCGGGGACTACACCCAGTGGGTGCACTCAGCGTGCCCCCACTAATTCTGTTGAAGACAAAGTCGACCAGTCGACCTCAAAAAAAAACGAGATGTATTCTTTAAGACTGTGATCAACTGCAAGCAGTCGACCACAGTCTCGGGGACTACACCCAGTGGGTGCACTCAGCGTGCCCCCACTGATTTGTGAGATCCAGTCGACATAGTCGACTGACAGAAAAATTGACATCATAAAGCCTAAGGCCGACTGCCAGCAGTCGACCTTAGCCTTGGGGACTACACCCAGTGGGTGCACTCAGCGTGCCCCCGCTAACACGGAGTTTATTCGACACACCCAGTGGGTGACTACTATAAATTCCGGAAAGGAAAAGTTTTTGGTAGCATATCCAACAGAACAAACAGTGGTCGACTGACCTGGACATTGCTTTGGAGGGCAGAACTGGCGTCGTAAGCCGCCTGGCTCGCATCCCGGATGGTCTTCAGCTGCTCCATCATGATTCCCGCCTGGCGCATTGCCTCCTTTGCTGCGCCAGCTTGGTCCTCTGGGACATGATGCGTCGTGAAGAGGGAGGGCTGCTGAGCACTCGTCAATGGATCTGCGAAGGACACCATGTGTCGAGTGGTGTTCTCTTCTTCCACAGTCAGAATCTCAGGCGCCGTCACATCCTGAGGCACCTTACTGGCGGACGCTTTCCGACTCCTCCTGCGCTTCAGCGGCTCTTCATCCTCATCATCATCAGGGAGATTGATAACAGTATTGGGTGGAGCTACGGAGGAAAATCAGGATCAGAGATCGCGAGTCAGTCGACTAAGAACGGCGTTAAGAATACAGTACCTGGGTTCGAAGTTGCTGCGTCCTCCATCTCGTGGTCATCAGCCCGGGCCGAGGTTTCAGAAGTAGCAGCACTGCAACTCCAAAGGATCAGTCGACTAACTTCAGCGTCGACCAGAGACAAAGTTCACACAAAATAAGAAAATATGAACAACACGGTTACCCTGATATGGTGGGGATGGACACCTTCATCTTCGGCAGGAGCTTGATCGGCTTCGACGAGGCCGCCCTGGGCCGCTTCGGCGCCTTTTCAGTCGGCACCGGAGAGGTGGTCCGAGGGCGCTTGGTCGACTGAGTGGCGGTCGCAACCCCCTTGCCACGTTCGGTCGAAGGGTCGTGGACAAGCTTCGACCGCCTTTCTGAGCGCGGTGGTACGACCCCCTCCTCCTCTTCTTCCTCGTCCTCGACGTCATCTTCATCACCGTCATCATCATCATCGTCGTCATCATCCTCTGCAACATCCGAGTCCCATTCCTCCTCTTCCTGACTCTCGCCCCCGCTCGCCTCGCCCTCCTCAGTCGAAGCTTGTGCCCCATTGGGCATCGAGTACAGCTCGGTGAGGGCCTAGCAGATGTCCAGACAAGGATCAGTCGACCAGTCGGCAGGGTAAACAGAAATGAATGCGACAAGAGCGCAGTGGAGAGCAGGGCAAGTGTACCTTGTTTGGATCGCTGTTGTGGTCGAGTGGAGGAATCCTTCTGGCTCCGCGTGGGTTATCCTTGTTTCCGGTAACGGCTACCATCCATCTTTCCAGAGTGACGTCGTCGACTGCTTCTGGATGGACTCTAGTCTCGTCTTCGGTCCCACGGTACAACCACATGCAGTGGCTCCGGAACTGAAGGGGCTGGATGCGACGCCTGAGGAAGACCTCCAGGAGGTCCATGCCCGTCACTCCCTCCCGAACCAACTGCACCACGCGCTCCATCAACATCTTCACGTCAGCTTTCTCCTCCGGAATCAGCTTCAGAGGGGAGGGCTTGTTCACTCGGTCCATGGTAAACGGAGGGAGTCCACTCGACTGCCCTGTCGTCGACTGGACCTGGCAGTAGAACCAAGTCGACTGCCAGCCTCTGACGGACTCGGGAAAGGTCATGGGCGGGAAGGTGCTCTTATTCCTCATCTGGATCCCCAAACCCCCACACATTTGGACGACTCGGGTTCTCTCATCACCTGGGCTCGCCTTCTTCATGGTCTGAGATCGACACGTGAATATATGCTTGAACAAACCCCAGTGCGGTCGACAGCCCAGGAAACCCTCACACATGGACACGAACGCGGCAAGATAGGCAATAGAGTTTGGGGTAAAGTGGTGGAGCTGCGCTCCAAAGAAATTCAATAAGCCACGGAAGAAAACACTCGGCGGCAAGGAAAATCCACGATCAACATGGGTGGCCAAGAGCACACACTCACCCTCTTCTGGCTGGGGCTGCCACTCCTTCCCCGGAAGCCTCGCAGCTCCATGAGGGATCAAGCCCTCGTTGGCCATGTCGAGGAGGTCATTCTCGGTGATGGTCGACTGGATCCAGTCTCCTTGGACCCAGCCCTTCGGCAGGCGGGATCTGGACGAGGACCCGCCGCGGCTGGTGGATCTCCCCTTTGCCTTCTCCATCGCCGACGCCTTCTTCGCACGTTCCAGCGCCGCCGTCTTCTCCTTGGCCATGGTTGCCGGCGAGATGCGCGTGGGGAAGTTGTGCGGGGGCGAGAGCGAGCACGCTGGGCGGAGAAGAAGGAAGCAGAGAGAGAGAGAGAATGCTGAGGCGCAGCACAGGAATGCTCACCGGGCGCATTTATAAGGTCTCTTCCGAGTGGATGACATGTGGGCCCGGTCGATCTAATCATATCAGGAACAGTTATGCAGATGGGATACGTGGCGGATAAAGCGGCACGGAGATCGAGGCGTCTATGTCCCGTCCCATCTGAACGCCGCGGTCCGCTCCACTTCGCGCGCGTCCCCAAATTTCGCATCCCGCGGAATCCGCGAACGGCAGATCAGTCTGTCAGACGCGGAGTTTCCTGCGATCCGTCGCTCGGGGATCGTCGAAGCCCGAAATATCACTCGACAAAAGAAGAGAATGGATCAAGTCGACTGAAGACAAGTTGCTCACTGTCGGCAAAGAGGTTCTTTGGTCCAGAACAGCGCACGACCAGCGCAAAGGTTAATCGGAAACGACATCAACTCCTTCCTCACTCGAAGCCTCAATCCATTCGGGGGCTAATGATGGGGTTATGTACCTAGGGTAGGGTCATGGACCTGATCTAAGTACCTTACCCAAGGACACCCTTAGAAGAAGTCGCCTTCCAGTCGACCAACGAGGGACGCACTCGACCGACTTGAAGGACTCGACCACGAAGACTCACTCGACCACCAGAAGGTCAAGAGGCACTCTGCACTGCAACGACCTGTAATCAAGTAGACTTTATGATAGTAACGTCCCAGACTTAACTCACCTTAAACCCTCTCCTGCGTGGGCTGGCTAGGGTCCTGGCGCACTCTATATAAGCCACCCCCCTCCACAGGCAGAAGGGTTCGGCACCTTGTAACACATATACTCATAATCCACTCGACCGCCTCCGGGCTCCGAGACGTAGGGCTGTTACTTCCTCCGAGAAGGGCCTGAACTCGTACATCCTTTGTGCTTACAACCTCTCCATAGCTAGGACCTTGCCTCTCCATACCTACCCCCCACTCTACTGTCAGGCTTAGAACCACGACAATCTCCATAGCCCGTTGATACGCCTAGTTGATGTGAGACTATCTTCTCCCTTTTTGTCTTCTCCACAACCACCATTCTATTCCACCTATAGTGCTATGTCCATGGCTCACGCTCATGTATTGCGTGAAGATTGAAAAAGTATGAGAACATCAAAAGTATGAAACAATTGCTTGGCTTGTCATCGGGGTTGTGCATGATTTAAATATTTTGTATGGTGAAGATGGAGCATAGCCAGACTATATGATTTTGTAGGGATAGCTCTCTCTGGCCATGTTATTTTGAGAAGACATAATTGCTTAGTTAGTATGCTTGAAGTATTATTATTTCTATGTCAATATAAACTTTTGTCTTTAATCTTAAGGATTTGAATATTCTTGCCACAATTAAGAAGAATCATATTGAAATTATGCCAACTAGTATTCCACATCAAAAATTATCTTTTTATCATTTACCTACTTGAGGACGAGCAGGAATTAAGCTTGGGGATGCTTGATACGTCTCCAACGTATCTATAATTTTTGATTGCTCCATGCTATATTATCTACTGTTTTGGGCAACATTGGGCTTTATGATCCACTTTTATATTACTTTTGGGACTAACCTATTAACTGGAGGCCCAGTCCAAATTTGTTGTTTTATGCCTATTTCAGTGTTTTGAAGAGAAGGAATATCAGACGGAGTCGAAACAAAACGAAATCAATTGGAGAAGTTATTTTTAGAAGGAAACACACCCGATGGACTTGGACCCCATGTCAGAAGATACGGGAGCTGCCCACGAGGGTGGGGGCGCGCCCACCCCCCTGCCTCGTGGGGGCCCTGTGGCTCCCTTGGCGTGCTTCTTGTGCCTATATAACTCCATATACCCTAAAACTTCCAAAACGAAAGATAGATCGGGAGTTCCGCCGCCAGAAGCCTCCGTAGCCACCAAAAGTCAATCGGGACCCTGTTCCGGCACCCTGCCGGAGGGGGGGAACCCTCACCGGTGGCCATCTTCATCATCCCGGCGCTCTCCATGACGAGGAGGGAGTAGTTCTCCCTCGGGGCTGAGGGTATGTACCAGTAGCTATGTGTTTGATCTCTCTCTCTCTCTCTCTCGTGTTCTTGAGATGATACGATCTTGATGTATCGCGAGCTTTGCTATTATATTTGGATCCTATGATGTTTCTCCCCCCCCTCTTCTCTCTTGTAATGAGTCGAGTTTCCCCTTTGAAGTAATCTTATCGGATTGAGTCTTTAAAGACTTGAGAACACTTGATGTATGTCTTGTCGTGGATATCTGTGGTGACAATGGGATACCACGTGCCACTTGATGTATGTTAAGGTGACCAACTTGCGGGTTCCGCCCATGAACCTATGCATAGGGGTTGGCACACATTTTCGTCATGATTCTCCGGTAGAACTTTGGGGCACTCTTTGAGGTCCTTTGTGTTGGTTGAATAGATGAATCTGAGATTGTGTGACGCATATCGTATAATCATACCCACGGATACTTGAGGTGACATTGGAGTATCTAGATGACATTAGGGTTTTTGTTGATTTGTGTCTTAAGGTGTTATTCTAGTACGAACTCTAGGGCTGTTTGTGACACTTATAGGAATAGCCCAATGGATTGATTGGAAAGAATAACTTTGAGGTGGTTTCGTACCCTACCATAATCTCTTCGTTCGTTCTCTGCTATTAGTGACTTTGAAGTGACTCTTTGTTGCATGTTGAGGGATAATTTTATGATCCAATTATGTTAGTATTGTTGAGGGAACTTACACTAGCGAAAGTATGAACCCTAGGCCTTGTTTCAACACATTGCAATAGCGTTTACACTCACTTTTATCACTTGCTACCTTCCTGTTTTTATAATTTCATATTACAAATACCTTTATCTACTATCCATATACCACTTGTTTCACTATCTCTTCGCCGAACTAGTGCACCTATATAATTTACCATTGTATTGGGTGTGTTGGGGACACAAGAGACTCTTTGTTATTTGGTTGCAGGGTTGCTTGAGAGAGACCATCTTCATCCTACGCCTCCTACGGATTGATAAACCTTAGGTCATCCACTTGAGGGAAATTTGCTACTGTCCTACAAACTTGTGCACTTGCAGGACCAACAACGTCTACAAGAAGAAGGTTGTGTAGTAGACATCAAGGTTCTTCAGCCGAGTGCGCTCAGCCAGATTGGCCAGGCGAGCCTGCTCCAAGGCCTGGGCCTCGGGTGTATCTCCAACTATAGGAGTATGTAGGGCATCCATGTTTCGGCGACGAAGTTCTTCTCTCTGCTACGAGGAGAGAGGCTCGGGGCGGTACTCCTCATGAATGCGCGGCGGACCGCCGTTCCCATCACCTCTGTCTTCACGATCGAAGCCAGGAGGGCCGTGTGGTCCATTGACCACCAGGACTTCCACTGTCGAGTCGTTGCTGCCGCACTCGGATGCAGTCTCTACGGAGCCAGTCGACAGATCAAACAGGCCGTAGAGAGACTCGTCGGGCTCGATCGCCGCGACTTGAGGGATGGCGGACTGGCAGGCCACCGCATGCTTCACCCACCGTTGAAGCCTCGACCGGCCGGTGCGCTTGCTCCGCCGAGTCGCAGGGAGGGGGAAAGCCGTTGGAGTCGACTGGTACTGGGTCGACGGTTGCCCCAGGAGGACGCCGCGGACGCACGCGTGAAAGTGCGTCGCCCCGCGGGCGGGGAGCGCATCGACGTCGAGTGGTGCCTCCTGAAGCCAAGCGGAGTCGTCGGCGACAAATACGAGCGCGCCGAGATGGATCTCGCGGCCCTCAGTCAAACCTCCACCTGGAATCATGATGATGGGGATCGGAAAAATTGCAACTTCTCCAATAAGTCGCTAAGACACCTGTCCCAAGGTGGGCGCCAACTGTCGTGGCTCTAAGACTGACAGTAGAATGGGGGATAAGTATGAGGAGGCAAGATCCTAGCTATGAAGGAGTTGTACACGCGAGTTTTACGAGTTCAGGCCCTTCTCGGAGGAAGTAACAGCCCTACGTCTTGGTGCCCTGAGGCGGTCGACTGGATTATATATGTGTGTGAGTTTAAAAAAGATGTGAACCTTTGTCCCAGAGGAGGGGGGTGGTGTAGGGTTTCGTAGTAATTTCAAAAAATTTCCTACGCGCACACAGGATCATGTGATGCATAGCAACGAGAGGAGAGTGTTGTCTACGTACCCAACGCAGACCGACTGCGGAAGCGATGACACGACGTAGAGGAAGTAGTCGTACGTCTTCACGATCCAACCGATCAAGCACCGAAACTACGGCACCTCCGAGTTCGAGCACACGTTCAGCTCGATGACGATCCCCGGACTCCGATCCAGCAAAGTGTCGGGGAAGAGTTTCGTCAGCACGACGGCGTGGTGACGATCTTGATGAATTACAGCAGCAGGGCTTCGCCTAAACTCCGCTACAGTATTATCGAGGAATATGGTGGCAGGGGGCACCGCACACGGCTAAGGAATCGATCATGTGGATCAACTTGTGTCAACTTGTGTGTTTAGAGGTGCCCCTGCCTCCGTATATAAAGGAGCCAAGGGGGGGAGGAGGCGCCGGCCAGGAGGAGGTGGCGCAGGAGGAGTCCTACTCCTACCGGGAGTAGGACTCCCCCCCCCAATCCTATTCCAACTAGGATTCCCAAGGGGGAAAGAGGGAGAGGGGTGGCCGGCCACCTCTCCTAGTCCTAATAGGACTAGGGGAAGGGGGGAGGCGCGCAGCCCCCTTGGGCTGCCCCTTTCTCCTTTCCACTAAGGCCCATGATGGCCCATATGGCTCCCGGGGGGTTCCGGTAACCTCCCGGTAACCCGGTAAAATCCCGATTTCACCCGGAACACTTCCGATGTCCAAACATAGACTTCCAATATATCAATCTTTATGTCTCGACCATTTCGAGACTCCTCGTCATGTCCGTGATCACATCCGGGACTCTGAACAATCTTCGGTACATCAAAATGCATAAACTCATAATATAACTGTCATCGTAACCTTAAGCGTGCGGACCCTACGGGTTCGAGAACAATGTAGACATGACCGAGACACGTCTCCGGTCAATAACCAATAGCGGGACCTGGATGCCCATATTGGCTCCTACATATTCTACGAAGATCTTTATCGGTCAGACCGCATAACAACATACGTTGTTCCCTTTGTCATCGGTATGTTACTTGCCCGAGATTCGATCGTCGGTATCCAATACCTAGTTCAATCTCGTTACCGGCAAGTCTCTTTACTCGTTCCGTAATACATCATCTCACAACTAACATATTAGTTGTAATGCTTGCAAGGCTTATGTGATGTGTATTACCGAGAGGGCCCAGAGATACCTCTCCGACAATCGGAGTGACAAATCCTAATCTCGAAATACGCCAACCCAACATCGACCATTGGAGACACCTGTAGTACTCCTTTATAATCACCCATTTACGTTGTGACGTTTGGTAGTACCCAAAGTGTTCCTCCGATAAACGGGAGTTGCATAATCTCATAGTCATAGGAACATGTATAAGTCATGAAGAAAGCAATAGCAACATACTAAACGATCAGGTGCTAAGCTAATGGAATGGGTCATGTCAATCAGATCATTCTACTAATGATGTGACCTCGTTAATCAAATAACAACTCATTGTTCATGGTTAGGAAACATAACCATCTTTGATTAACGAGCTAGTCAAGTAGAGGCATACTAGTGACACTCTGTTTGTCTATGTATTCACACATGTATTATGTTTCCGGAAAATACAATTCTAGCATGAATAATAAACATTTATCATGATTATAAGGAAATAAATAATAACTTTATTATTGCCTCTAGGGCATATTTCCTTCAGTCTCCCACTTGCACTAGAGTCAATAATCTAGATTACACTGTAATGAATCTAACACCCATGGAGCTTTGGTGCTGATCATGTTTTGCTCGTGGAAGAGGCTTAGTCAACGGGTCTGCAATATTCAGATCCGTATGTATCTTGCAAATCTCTATGTCTCCCACCTGGACTAGATCCCGGATGGAGTTGAAGCGACTCTTGATGTGTTTGGTCCTTTTGTGAAATCTGGATTCCTTTGCCAAGGCAATTGCACCAGTATTGTCACAAAAGATTTTCATTGGACCCGGTGCACTAGGTATGACACCTAGATCGGATATGAACTCCTTCATCCAGACTCCTTCATTTGCTGCTTCCGAAGCAGCTATGTATTCCGCTTCACATGTAGATCCCGCTACGACGCTTTGTTTAGAACTGCACCAACTGACAGCTCCACCGTTTAATGTAAACACGTATCCGGTTTGCGATTTAGAATCGTCCGGATCAGTGTCAAAGCTTGCATCAACGTAACCTTTTACGATGAGCTCTTTGTCACTTCCATATACGAGAAACATATCCTTAGTCCTTTTCAGGTATTTCAGGATGTTCTTGACCGCTGTCCAGTGATCCATTCCTGGATTACTTTGGTACCTCCCTGCTAAACTTATAGCAAGGCACACATCAGGTCTGGTACACAGCATTGCATACATGATAGAGCCTATGGCTGATGCATAGGGAACATCTTTCATATTTTCTCTATCTTCTGCAGTGGTCGGGCATTGAGTCTTACTCAATTTCACACCTTGTAACACAGGCAAGAACCCTTTTTTTGCTTGATCCATTTTGAACTTCTTCAAAATTTTGTCAAGGTATGTGCTTTGTGAAAGTCCAATTAAGCGTCTTGATCTATCTCTATAGATCTTAATGCCTAATATGTAAGCAGCTTCACCGAGGTCTTTCATTGAAAAACTTTTATTCAAGTATCCCTTTATGCTATTCAGAAATTCTATATCATTTCCAATCAGTAATATGTCATCCACATATAATATCAGAAATGCTACAGAGCTCCCACTCACTTTCTTGTAAATACAGACTTCTCCGAAAGTCTGTATAAAACCAAATGCTTTGATCACACTATCAAAACGTTTATTCCAACTCCGAGAGGCTTGCACCAGTCCATAAATGGATCGCTGGAGCTTGCACACTTTGTTAGCTCCCTTTGGATCGACAAAACCTTCTGGTTGCATCATATACAACTCTTCTTCCAGAAATCCATTCAGGAATGCAGTTTTGACATCCATTTGCCAAATTTCATAATCATAAAATGCGGCAATTGCTAACATGATTCGGACGGACTTAAGCATCGCTACGGGTGAGAAGGTCTCATCGTAGTCAATTCCTTGAACTTGCCGAAAACCTTTTGCGACAAGTCGAGCTTTGTAGACAGTAACATTACCATCAGCGTCAGTCTTCTTCTTAAAATCCATTTATTCTCAATTGCTTGCCGATCATCGGGCAAGTCAACCAAAGTCCATACTTTGTTCTCATACATGGATCCCATCTCAGATTTCATGGCTTCAAGCCACTTTACGGAATCTGGGCTCACCATCGCTTCTTCATAATTCGTAGGTTCATCATGATCTATTAGCATGACCTCCAGAACAGGATTACCGTACCACTCTGGTGCGGATCTTACTCTGGTTGATCTACGCGGTTCAGTAGTATCTTGATCTGAAGTTTCATGATCATTATCATTGGCTTCCTCACTAACTGGTGTAGGTGTCACTGAAACAGTTTTCTGTGATGAACTACTTTCCAGTAAGGGAGCAGGTACAGTTACCTCGTCAAGTTCTACTTTCCTCCCACTCACTTCTTTCGAGAGAAACTCCTTCTCTAGAAATGATCCATTCTTAGCAACGAATGTTTTGCCTTCGGATCTGTGATAGAAGGTGTACCCAACAGTTTCCTTTGGGTATCCTATGAAGACACATTTCTCCGATTTGGGTTCGAGCTTATCAGGTTGAAGCTTTTTCACATAAGCATCGCAGCCCCAAACTTTAAGAAACGACAACTTTGGTTTCTTACCAAACCACAGTTCATAAGGCGTCGTCTCAACGGATTTTGATGGTGCCCTATTTAACGTGAATGCGGCCGTCTCTAAAGCATATCCCCAAAATGATAGCGGTAAATCAGTAAGAGACATCATAGATCGCACCATATCTAGTAAAGTACGATTACGACGTTCGGACACACCATTACGCTGTGGTGTTCCGGGTGGCGTGAGTTGCGAAACTATTCCACAGTTTTTCAAATGTACACCAAACTCGTAACTCAAATATTCTCCTCCACGATCAGATCGTAGAAACTTTATTTTCTTGTTACGATGATTTTCAACTTCACTCTGAAATTCTTTGAACTTTTCAAATGTTTCAGACTTATGTTTCATTAAGTAAATATACCCATATCTGCTTAAATCATCTGTGAAGGTGAGAAAATAACGATATCCGCCACGAGCCTCAATATTCATCGGGCCACATACATCGGTTTGTATGATTTCCAACAAATCTGTTGCTCTCTCCATAGTACCGGAGAACGGTGTTTTAGTCATCTTGCCCAAGAGGCACGGTTCGCAAGTACCAAGTGATTCATAATCAAGTGGTTCCAAAAGTCCATCGATATGGAGTTTCTTCATGCGCTTTATACCGATATGACCTAAACGACAGTGCCACAAATAAGTTGCACTTTCATTATCAACTCTGCATCTTTTAGCTTCAACATTATGAATATGTGTATTACTACTATCGAGATTCAATAAAAATAGACCACTCTTCAAGGGTGCATGACCATAAAAGATATTACTCATATAAATAGAACAACCATTATTCTCTGATTTAAATGAATAACCGTCTCGCATTAAACAAGATCCAGATATAATGTTCATGCTCAACGTTGGTCACCAAATAACAATTACTTAGGTCTAATATTAATCCCGAAGGTAGATGTAGAGGTAGCGTGCCGACTGCGATCACATCGACTTTGGAACCGTTTCCCACGCGCATCGTCACCTCGTCCTTTGCCAGTGCCCGCTTATTCTGTAGTCCCTGTTTCGAGTTGCAAATATTAGCAACAGAACCAGTATCAAATACCCAGGTGCTACTGCGAGCTCTAGTAAGGTACACATCAATAACATGTATATCACATATACCTTTGTTCATCTTGCCATCCTTCTTATCCGCCAAATACTTGGGGCAGTTCCGCTTCCAGTGACCAGTCTGCTTGCAGTAGAAGCACTCAGTTTCAGGCTTAGGTCCAGACTTAGGTTTCTTCTCTTGAGCAGCAACTTGTTTGCCGTTCTTCTTGAAGTTCCCCTTTTTCTTCCCTTTGCCCTTTTTCTTGAAACTAGTGGTCTTGTTAACCATCAATACTTGATGCTCCTTCTTGATTTCTACCTCCGCAGCTTTCAGCATTGCGAAGAGCTCGGGAATAGTCTTGTTCATCCCTTGCATATTATAGTTCATTACGAAGCTCTTGTAGCTTGGTGGCAGTGATTGGAGAATTCTGTCGATGACGCAATCATCCGGAAGATTAACTCCCAATTGAATCAAGTGATTATTATACCCAGACATTTTGAGTATATGCTCACTGACAGAACTGTTCTCCTCCATCTTGTAGCTATAGAACTTATTGGAGACTTCATATCTCTCAATCCGGGCATTTGCTTGAAATATTAACTTCAACTCCTGGAACATCTCATATGCTCCATGACGTTCAAAACGTCGTTGAAGTCCCGATTCTAAGCCGTAAAGCATGGCACACTGAACTATCGAGTAGTCATCAGCTTTGCTCTGCCAAACGTTCATAACATCTGGCGTTGCTCCAGCAGCAGGCCTGGCACCCAGCGGTGCTTCCAGGACGTAATTCTTCTGTGCAGCAATGAGGATAATCCTCAAGTTACGGACCCAGTCCGTGTAATTGCTACCATCATCTTTCAACTTTGCTTTCTCAAGGAACGCATTAAAATTCAACGGAACAACAGCACGAGCCATCTATCTACAATCAACATAAACAAGCAAGATACTATCAGGTACTAAGTTCATGATAAATTTAAGTTCAATTAATCATATTACTTAAGAACTCCCACTTAGATAGACATCCCTCTAATCCTCTAAGTGATTACGTGATCCAAATCAACTAAACCATAACCGATCTTCACGTGAGATGGAGTAGTTTTCAATGGTGAACATCGTTATGTTGATCATATCTACTATATGATTCACGCTCGACCTTTCGGTCTCCGTGTTCCGAGGCCATATCTGCATATGCTAGGCTCGTCAAGTTTAACCTGAGTATTCTGCGTGTGCAAAAACTGGCTTGCACCCGTTGTAGATGGACGTAGAGCTTATCACACCCGATCATCACGTGGTGTCTGGGCACGACGAACTTTGGCAACGGTGCATACTCAGGGAGAACACTTCTTGATAATTTAATGAGAGATCATCTTATAATGCTACCGTCAATCAAAGCAAGATAAGATGCAAAAAAAAGATAAACATCACATGCAATCAATATAAGTGATATGATATGGCCATCATCATCTCGTGCTTGTGATCTCCATCTCCGAAGCACCGTCATGATCACCATCGTCACCGGCGCGACACCTTGATCTCCATCGTAGCATCGTTGTCGTCTCGCCAATCTTATGCTTTCACGACTATCACTACCGTTTAGTAATAAAGTTAAGCATTACATCGCGATTGCATTGCATACAATAAAGCGACAACCATATGGCTCCTGCCAGTTGCCGATAACTTGGTTACAAAACATGATCATCTCTTACAATAAAATTCAGCATCATGCCTTGACCATATCACATCACAACATGCCCTGCAAAAACAAGTTAGACGTCCTCTACTTTGTTGTTGCAATTTTTTACGTGGCTGCTACGGGCTTAAGTAAGAACCAATCTCACCTACGCATCAAAACCACAACGATAGTTTGTCAAATAGACTCCGTTTTAACCTTCGCAAGGACCGGGCGTAGCCATACTTGGTTCAACTAAAGTTGGAGAGACAGTCGCCCGCAAGCCATCTCTGTGCAAAGCACGTCGAGGGAACCGGTCTCGCGTAAGCGTACGCGTAAGGTTGGTCTGGGTCGTCTCGTCCAACAATACCGCCGAACCAAAATATGACATGCTGGTAGGCAGTATGACTTGTATCGTCCACAACTCACTTGTGTTCTACTCGTGCATATAACATCAACATCAATAACCAGGCTCGGATGCCACTGTAGGGTTTCGTAGTAATTTCAAAAAATTTCCTACGCGCACACAGGATCATGTGATGCATAGCAACGAGAGGAGAGTGTTGTCTACGTACCCAACGCAGACCGACTGCGGAAGCGATGACACGACGTAGAGGAAGTAGTCGTACGTCTTCACGATCCAACCGATCAAGCACCGAAACTACGGCACCTCCGAGTTCGAGCACACGTTCAGCTCGATGACGATCCCCGGACTCCGATCCAGCAAAGTGTCGGGGAAGAGTTTCGTCAGCACGACGGCGTGGTGACGATCTTGATGAATTACAGCAGCAGGGCTTCGCCTAAACTCCGCTACAGTATTATCGAGGAATATGGTGGCAGGGGGCACCGCACACGGCTAAGGAATCGATCATGTGGATCAACTTGTGTCAACTTGTGTGTTTAGAGGTGCCCCTGCCTCCGTATATAAAGGAGCCAAGGGGGGGAGGAGGCGCCGGCCAGGAGGAGGTGGCGCAGGAGGAGTCCTACTCCTACCGGGAGTAGGACTCCCCCCCCCAATCCTATTCCAACTAGGATTCCCAAGGGGGAAAGAGGGAGAGGGGTGGCCGGCCACCTCTCCTAGTCCTAATAGGACTAGGGGAAGGGGGGAGGCGCGCAGCCCCCTTGGGCTGCCCCTTTCTCCTTTCCACTAAGGCCCATGATGGCCCATATGGCTCCCGGGGGGTTCCGGTAACCTCCCGGTAACCCGGTAAAATCCCGATTTCACCCGGAACACTTCCGATGTCCAAACATAGACTTCCAATATATCAATCTTTATGTCTCGACCATTTCGAGACTCCTCGTCATGTCCGTGATCACATCCGGGACTCTGAACAATCTTCGGTACATCAAAATGCATAAACTCATAATATAACTGTCATCGTAACCTTAAGCGTGCGGACCCTACGGGTTCGAGAACAATGTAGACATGACCGAGACACGTCTCCGGTCAATAACCAATAGCGGGACCTGGATGCCCATATTGGCTCCTACATATTCTACGAAGATCTTTATCGGTCAGACCGCATAACAACATACGTTGTTCCCTTTGTCATCGGTATGTTACTTGCCCGAGATTCGATCGTCGGTATCCAATACCTAGTTCAATCTCGTTACCGGCAAGTCTCTTTACTCGTTCCGTAATACATCATCTCACAACTAACATATTAGTTGTAATGCTTGCAAGGCTTATGTGATGTGTATTACCGAGAGGGCCCAGAGATACCTCTCCGACAATCGGAGTGACAAATCCTAATCTCGAAATATGCCAACCCAACATCGACCATTGGAGACACCTGTAGTACTCCTTTATAATCACCCAGTTACGTTGTGACGTTTGGTAGTACCCAAAGTGTTCCTCCGATAAACGGGAATTGCATAATCTCATAGTCATAGGAACATGTATAAGTCATGAAGAAAGCAATAGCAACATACTAAACGATCGGGTGCTAAGCTAATGGAATGGGTCATGTCAATCAGATCATTCTACTAATGATGTGACCTCGTTAATCAAATAACAACTCATTGTTCATGGTTAGGAAACATAACCATCTTTGATTAACGAGCTAGTCAAGTAGAGGCATACTAGTGACACTCTGTTTGTCTATGTATTCACACATGTATTATGTTTCCGGTAAATACAATTCTAGCATGAATAATAAACATTTATCATGATTATAAGGAAATAAATAATAACTTTATTATTACCTCTAGGGCATATTTCCTTCAGGTGGCGTATATAGAGTGCGCCAGGACCCCAGCTCCCCTCCGTTACACAGGGTTCAATGCTCATAAAGGAAAGGCGTTACTGGTAACGTCTATAGTAAAGAGCCATAAATGTTCATAATGGTATGGTTTAAATCCTGACCGTTGCAGAGTGGAGGGTTCCTCATCTTGTGGTGGTTGAGTGTCTTCAAGGTGGTCGAGTGAATGCATCTCCACGGTCGAGTGGATGACGGTTTCTCTTCGAGTGCTTCCGATTTTTTGTAGAAATGTCCTTGGGGAGGGTATGCTAGACAGGTCCGTGTCTTCCTAGGTACATAGCTTCATCAAGAGCTTCTCCACTTCCTTTGAAAAAAAAATATATGGAGTGCACGGTCAGTGTCTGCGGACGCGTTCGGACACGTCCATAATTGTTTGAGGGACCGAATTTGCCAAGTCCGGCTATAGATGCTCTTAATAGTCTCCATGCGAACAATCACAGTTTCAAAGGAAATTTCAGTTTCCAGATTTACTTCTAGTTGCCCTTCCGTGTAGCCATTCTCAAGACTTATGTCCTCCTCTGATCAAACATCTTGATGATACTTTAATACGTTGCATGATTATTATTACTTTTTTAATCTAAAAAGTTGTGAACATTTTTCTGAAAAAACATGAAAAACCGTCAAATTTGTGATTTTTTTCAATTTCGTAAATTTTCTTTCATTTTTGTGAACATTTCCAAAACAGATAACTTTTTTATTCTCGTGAATTTCGCAATTTTGTTAACTTTATTTAATTTGGTCAATTGTTTCCAAATTCATGAACTTTTATATATAAAAATGTGTACATTTTTTCAACTTCATAAGATTTTTTCAAATATGCGAACTTTTGAAAACTTTATGAACCTTTTCCAAATTTATGAACTTTTTTGAGTTCATGAGCATTTATTTGTTTTGTAAATGTTTTTATTTTTTTATATATGCATGAACTTGTTTTCAAATTCACAAACTAATTTTCAATTCATGAACTTTCTCAAATTGATGATTTTTTTAAACCATAAAGTTTTTTTTCACAATTTTAACGTCCCTTTTTTTAATACTGTTGCGCAATTGGGCTATGGCCAGCTTGCATCTAGGCGAGCGCCAGCTTGCTAGCTGGTTGCTCGGGAGAACTTCTCGACTGAATGTGCGCATCGTATGTGCGTCATTTGTCAAAAACCTAGGAGTTTCCATTTTTTCCTTAGATTTGTTTATTCAAAACATTGTATTTCTTGTGCATCCAAATCCTGCATCGCTTTTATCGTTGGATTTCTCGTGTCGAATAGGTACGACGGCAAGGAGATCCGGCTAGGCTGAAAATGGCAAGGGGAGCCACCTCAGGTCAATTAGCGATGGCGCCGGGGCTCAGACAATATTCTTTTTTTTTGGAGCTGATGGGCTCAGGCTGTCCGGAGCTCCTATTGGGCGTTGTAGGCGCTCGTTAGAGAAGTGACGCCTACAGCGGCCAGCAGCGGGCCGCGGCCCATTAAAAAACTTGTTTCCTCCGGGTTCGCTTTCGCTTGCCTTAGTGGGTATTTTCCGCTGTGCTGCACTCCTGGTTGAAGAAAAAGACCAACCTCTGGGCTTTTTCTTTACAGTTTTGAATATGTTCGTGAAAAATAAAAATAAAATATTGATTTATTAAAAATAGAAAAAGATTCATCGATTTTTAAAAAAGTTCACAAATCTGAAAAAAGTTCCTCGGTTTTGAAAAAAATCATCGAGTTTTAAAAAATGTTCACCAAAAATGTGAAAATTTTCATTGATTTCGGAAAGAAAAAGTTAAGCAAATTTTCAAAACAATTACTGAAATTGAAAAAAGCGAAAAAAAACAATGTACCTGTGGACCCACATTTTTTTTGTGGAAACGTTAAAACGCGAGAGAACTTGGAATCGTTTTTTGTGGAAACGCTAAAAAGACCACCTCTGGTTTTTTTTTTACAGTTTTGAATATGTGCGTGAAAAATAAAAATAAAATATTGATTTATTAAAAATAGAAAAAGATTCATCGATTTTAAAAAAGTTCACAAATCTGAAAAAAGTTCCTCGGTTTTGAAAAAAATCATCAAGTTTTAAAAAATGTTCACCAAAAATGTGAAAATTTTCATTGATTTCGGAAAAAAAAGTTAAGCAAATTTTCAAAACAATTACTGAAATTGAAAAAAGCAAAAAAAAACAATGTACCTGTGGACCCACATTTTTTTTGTGGAAACGTTAAAACGCGAGAGAACTTGGAATCATTTTTTGTGGAAACGCTAAAACGCGAGAGAACTTGGAATCGAACCCACTGCGTTCCAACCACTACGACATCGCGCTTGTTGTGTGTTAAGTTAAGTCACTCTTTCTTTTAATTTTATTTCTTCTGGTCCGCGAATTCTTGACGGTTTTATTCGTTTTTCCCTTTTTTTCTTTCTTTTTTTGTTTTTTTAATGCGTGATTTTTTAAAAGAATGTCATGTTTTTTTAAATCGTTGTACTTTTCAGATTACATGAACTGTATTCAAATTCGATGAACTTTTCTGATTTCGATGAACTTTTTTCAGATTACATGAAATTTTCAAATTCGATGAACAATTTTTTATAAATTGTTGAACTTTTTCCAGATTACATGAACTTTTTTCAAATTTGGCAAACTTTTTCTGAATTCGATGAACTTTTTTCGTATTACATGAACTTTTTTCAAATTTGATGAACGTTTTTCAGATTACATAAACTTTTTTAAATTCGATGAACTTTTTCTAAATGCGATGAACTTTTTTCGAATTCGATGAACTTTTTTCAAAACCGATGAACTTTTTTTGAATCTAATGAACTTTTTTTTGGATTCGATGAACTTTTTTTCGAATCCGATGAACTTTTCTTCGAATTTGGTGAACTTTTTTCGAATTCAATGAGCTTTTTTTGAAAATCGATGAACCTTTTTCATTTTTTTGAACTTTGCTTAAAATTTGATGAACTTTTTTTCAAATTTACGTTTTCTTTTTTGAGATAATTTATATTGAGTATATATTAATGTTTTACTGCACGAAAAGGTTAACTAGAACTGCTTTCTTGAAGAAGACATCAAAGTTACTAACTTTGTTCTGGCGCTTAGTGTGGTGCACTCGCAACAAAGCGACCTAGAGTTCGAATCCCCAACTATCCTCAGGTTTTATTGATTTTTTACTTCAAAAGCGAACGAGTGCAAGCGCGCGTTGGGCCGGCCCATGCCCGCGACGCTGCAGGCGCCAGCTGCTTAACGGGCGCCTGCAGCGCGTCTAGGAGCTCCCCGCTTTAAGCGCTGGTTCTGCATCCTAGCGCACATGCGCCTGAGCTCGTGGGCCGGCCCAACAACTAGACAAATATCGTTGACTGGTTCCATCGGTCGTGTTTCCTCGTTCGGTCGAACGCGGTGATTGGTCGTGGTTGACCAGTTGACTGGTCAACCATTGACTTTTAAAAAACAGAAAAAAAACACGAAAAAATCGAAAGAGTAGTGAATTATAAAAAGGACATCAATTTCAAAAGGTTCACAAATTTAAAAAACAGTTCGTTGAATTTGGAAAAGTTCATCGGATTTGAAAAAAGGTTCATCAGATTTGAAAAACGTTCATCGGATTTGACTAAAAAGTTCATCGAATTTTAAAAAAGTTAATTGGATTTGAAAAAAAGTTCACCGCATTTGAAAAAAGTTCATCGAATTTGAAAATAAGTTCATCGCATTTGAAAAAAGTTCACCACATTTGAAAAAAGTTCATCAGATTTTAAAAAAAATTCACCGCATTCAAAAAAGTTCATAAAATTTGAAAAAAGTTCGTCACATTTGAAAAAAGTTCATCGAATTTGAAAAAAAGTTCATCACATTTGAAAAAAGTCCATCGGATTTGAAAAAAAAGTTCACCGCATTCAAAAAAAAGTTCATAAAATTTGAAAAAGTTCATCACATTTGAAAAAAGTTCATCAGATTTGAAAACAAGTTCATCAAATTTCAAAAAAGGTTCACGAATTTGAAACGCAAAATCATGTATTATAAAAAAATGTTTAGCAATAAAAAAGTAAAATGGAAATGAATAAAAATGAAAAAAGGAACAAAACCGTTCCAGCAAGAAAAGAGAACAAAAGAAGTAAAAAGCTATAACTAGACATGTAAAAGGCTGGTAGCTGGTTGGTTACGGTAGCGACCGTTTAACCTGGTGATCCTTTGTTCGAGCCACGACATGTACATGTGTTATTTTTTGTTTCTTTAAAACAGAAAAAAAATTGAACGTGGGCCGGCCCAGCATGGACAAGGGGGTGTGCGACTTGTACCGCTAAGCCTATAACGGGCGCAGCGGGCGCCGTTTAGGAATTGCCTAATTTTTTATATTTCTTGTAATGTAAAAAAATAGAATGGGCCGGTCTAGCTGTGACAAGTGGCGTGCTGTATGTGCATAACCTGTGGGTTTTCGTTTTCCTTGTAGATTCGTTCATTCAAAACGTTTTATCTCTTCGGTGCGTTCAAATTTTAAACTGTTTTCGCGTTGGATTCCTCACACTGATATCTTTAACACTAGATCATATGTTGATAGGTTTGATCAACCTTTTTTTAAAAGAAAAAACAGATGAAAAAACGTACGAAAAAACCGAACCGGGGACATGTTTTTTCTTCCTTTCTAAAAGCCGTTTCCAATAGGCACGACCGCGCCTCTCACGAATGCAAAACCATGCTTCACGAAAAAAACACATTCTTTTTCGTTTCACAGATCCACGGCCGTGCCTTCGCGAAAGCAAACCGCGTCTCTCACAGAAGCAAAATTGTGCCTCTGGGGAGAAAAAATGGCATGTTTCTTCTGTTTCCAAGAGGCACGGCCTCTCACGGAAGAAAGAAAAAAAAAGAGTAAGCACATTTTTTTCATTTCTAAGAGCCCAAGCAAAACCATGCTTCTCACAAAAGAAAAAAAAATAAAGAGAAAGCATGTTTTTGATTCGTTTTCGAAAGGCACGGTCATACCTCTCGCGAAAGGAAAACCATGCCTCTCAGGAGAAAAAACATGTTTTTCACGCAAAAAAAATGATTTTATTTTTAAAAAAAGCTAAGAAAGACCGCTGAAAAACCAAAGTCAATTAAAAACAGTTTAAAAAGCCGAAAACATGTTCATATTTTAAAAAAAAACTAGAGGAAGCACACAGAGCACGACACATGGTGCGCTCTCACCCAACCACATGTGGCGCGCCCTCAGCCCACCCATGTGATTGTTGGGGAGGAAGCGCGCTCGTTGGGGAGGCTCTCGAAGAAGCGCTCCTCAACTAGTTGCTCTCTGTTCCCGGGAGGGGATTCAGCCCAGCCCAGGCGGTCGTTGGGGTGGCTCTCGAAGAAGCGCTTCTCAACTAGTTGCTCTCTGTTTCCGAAAGGGGATTCAGCCCGGCCCATGTGGTCGTTGGGGAGGCTCTCGAAGAAGCATTTCCCAATTAGTTGCTCTCTATTTCCGGAAGGAGATTCAGCCCACCCCATATGGTTGTTGTGGAGGCTCTTGAAGGAGCGCTCCTCAATTAGTAGTTGCTCTGTGTTTGGGGGCGGATTCGGCCGAAATATTGGGACTGGAGACCAGTTTTTTGGGTTAGTCCATTAACTTTGTCGAACTTCATACGCTTAGAATTGGACATCAATGATAATTCCTGGGAACCGAACAAGTTTGACATCGGGTGCTGCTCCTCGGACGCGGCCAAACCGCTGCAGCCGGTGGTCTCGGCCGCCACTGACAAATAGGCCCAAGTATATCTGCCACGAAGAAGGAACAAGGGAACAGCTATGCAGGTAAAACCAAGTCACTGACAGGTGGACCAGAGCAAAAGCAGACGAGCGATCACGTGACATGACTCTTAACACGGATGACTGAACAGAAATACAGGACGGCACAACGCACCAAATCTCTTTTTCACCCAACAGTACCAGAAAACTCTTGGCCTGAGCCAGCAAATCAGTGTATGATCTTCCCGTGTGTTGACAAACACAATTCATCTTTACGCCGATCAGACGGCACAGACCGCGAGATTCTGAAGGGTGCTTATTCGTAACTTCGTGTAAACATAAACATCAACTAACTAGGTGACTTCCCCGCACGTTGCTGCGGGATTTTAAAAATTAATTTTGAATACATTCTATATGCATGAAATGATCTAAGTCGAAAGCTATTATTTTCGGAAGTAATTCTATGTGAACAAAAAACATGCATATACGTTGGACTATTGGAGATGGAATAATTAAATTGGGTTATGCATGTGCTACAAAATAGTTCTAGTGGATGATGACATGGCACATTTGGTGATGTGAAGGGCTGCATGTTAAGAGAATTAGACTTAGTGGGGATCAACTATTTATGTATTATAGATTTGACAAATTGCAGCTGATCATCTGAAGATCTGAACGTTCACGAGACTGCAGAACCTTCACCTCAAACCGAATCAAAAGTGCAGCGCCAGAGCGAATTTATGACCAAATCAAGTTATATTATTTTCATCCTACAACAAAACTGCCAAACAACACGATCCGCGCCGAGCACACAGAGCTTGCAAACGGAGCTTGCAGCTTGGCCGGGAAACAGCAGATACAAATCCGGTTTTGGTATGACAGCCTGGAGACTAACCTGATCATTTACATTTTACAGACGGAATGGAATGGGTCCATCACCCATTCTTGTAACCGGATGAAGCAAGGTCTATGATGAAGGCTGCAGCTCGTCTCAATCGGCCATCGCAACACCTTCGTTTTCCTTGATGAAACGACCCTGCAGGTCAGTAAACAAGATGCACACTGTTTGTCAGAACAAGATTGATGAAATAAAATGGAGTAACTAACTAGCTCATGTGCTGCATTACTAGTCTGCACACCAAAGATATCGAATGCGCAAGCAAGAACCATGGGGTGTATATGTATTGTCTCCTGTTTACCAGAAATTAAGTACTACAAGAGCAGAAAGATAATTGAGGCGCAGTATTCATTTCCTTCAAGTGATGTGTGAGGATGTGTGTATTCTTTGTAATCGTCAAATGAAAAAGGTCAGCACGGGACCATAATTTTGAGGCTATCTTTCCCTAGCCATGTGGAGAGCTTCAGTTCTGTTTGATCAGTTCATTCAATTGTCGCTGGGACCAGAAGCTGAATCTCTATTCCACGATTTACACACAGATTCCCCGAGGTATAGAATCTAAACATGCTCTCTATGCCAGATTCCCATCAACGCAATTTTGCAGTTGAGATCATTACTGATGCAGTATGTACAGGCACATTGCTAGTAGATCACAGCCACGATAAGGAAACTGCGACAAGTTCAGATACGGCACGAACGCGGTGCGAAAAATTACCTTCAAGCGCGGCCGCCTGACGGCATTGAGCCGGCGAACCTCGTACCGGATCCGCTTGGAGAACAGCCGGGCATGTCGCTTCTCCTTATACCGCCTCACCCGCTCCGCCCTTCCGGACACCTCCCGCGAGCTCCACGTCGCCGCCTGCGGCGGCGGCGCCACATCCACGAACACCTCCTGCAACACAACAAACCCCCGTGTCAGGATTCACGAGCGCGCATCGTCCCTCCGACTCCGAAAAGACAAGGGGGGTCTCAGGCTTACAGAATCGAGCTCCAGCTTGGGCGTGACGTGGCCCGCGGTGCCGCCGATGTAGAGGGACCCGCGGCCCGCCCAGGCGGCCAGGATCTCATCGTAGTCCAGCTTGAGCAGCGGCGACCGCGCGGAGGCGGCGCCCGTGCTCGCGGCCGACGAGCACGAGGATGAGGTGGTGGTCGTCGCAGTGGCCGCGCTCGGCGAAGAGGAGCTGCTCCTGCAGTACACCCACCGCTCCCTCCCCCGGAGCGCGCGCCGCGCAAGGTCCTCCTCCTCCCCGCCAGCAGTCCCCGCGGAGGCGTCCGGGGAGGGGGTGCACGAGGGCGAACCCCCTTCGCCCCCGCCGGAAAAGGAGGGGGAGGACACGCCGAGGATGTCTGTCAGCGACGGCGCCGCCGCGAAGAGAGTCGACGGCGCCTCAGGATGCAGCGCGAACGGCTCGAGCTGCTGCTGCTCGTGCCCGCATGCTTCCTCGGGCGTCTCCACTGCCTCCTCCGCCGACGGCGACGGCAACGCCGAGGGTGGCGGGAGAGAATCCTCCACCGACAGAGATTCGGCAGGCCTGTGGACCTCCACCGTCTTGGCGAGGTGGCGGCTGAGGCTGAGGTACTTGGTCTTCTTCTTCTTCTTCCCCTTGGCCCGGCGCGACCCCCGCCGCCGGCCGCCGCCGCCGCCGCTAGCCATGGCCTCGGAAATACTTTACTGCTACCTCAAGGTGCTCCCTGCAAAATGGGCGAGAGGCATGGGGACATGAGCACGGGAGAAGCTATTTGGAGGGAAAGCGAGGGGATCTCCCGCGGCCGCGAGCAGGGTGGCGCGGGGCCAGCAAAGGCGAGGCACTTTTTCCCCATGATCCTGCGCGGACGTGGCGAGGTTCTGCTGACATGGCTGTGCCTCATTGGCTGGCCAGATTGCGGTGCTGCCTTTTCGCTCGGGGTCCTGCGGGATCTGGAAGGGTGGGGTTTTAACGGCTTCACGGGGGTTTTGTGCCGTGAGGAGGTGGGCGTTCACATCGTCGCCGTTGCGACTTTAACACCAGTACTACGTTTTCATCTTAAGCTAAGCTTCTTCTTGATCTTAAAAGAAGGGTTCTTCCTTCATTTGGCAAAGTATTATGACGGGTGTGAGTACCTTGAAATTTTGTCACATTTGGCGAGTAGAGAATTGTCAGATTATTAATATCTAGGAGGATGTTTGGATTTCAAGTTGTGCAAATCGTAAAATAATTACTTCTAAGAGAGGTCAGTTGCTATGTAAGGTAGCAGATTTGGTTGACCGTGTTCTTAATGTTTAGGATGAAGACCTTCTCAAACAAACCCTATGGTCTATAGATGTTCAGTGAGTAGTCGTGATCCCTATCTCGCAACATGATATGCTAGATTTCATATATTATAATGTTACAACAAAAAATGATACGTTTTTCGTTCGGTCTGCTTACTTTGTGGAATGGGATCATCAATATGAAAACAAGTTGCCACATACCAATAGGATGGGATGTACCACGATTAATCCTACTTGGGATAGGATTCGGAAACTCTCTTGCCCGGTTACAATATTTATTTGGCATACGCTTCATGGCACTCTTACCTGTCGTTTTAAGCTAGCCAATAGACATTTGACGGTTTTGCCCAATTACCATGTCTGCTCGTCTGGACCAGAAGACAAAAGCATTTGTTGTTTCTGTGCAACAAGGCAAAAGAAGTATGGAGGAGGCTAGGGATGGATGGTATTATCGACACAGCTTGTGAAGTAGACTATGCTGGTGAGGCGCTTTTGGAATATTTACTTTTAATGCCAAATCAGGAGTTATGTATTATGGGCAATCAAAATGGCGTGAAATGATTGCCATATCAGCCTGCTATTTGTGGTGGGAAAGGCGTAAATTGGTTCATAACGAGACATCTCAAAACGCACGACAAATTTCCATGGGATACGTGCCCTTACAGCCAACTTTGTTACTACCTCCTCGCCGAAGGTTTCCATGAAGAGAGGGGGATGGTCTTATCCCCCGACGGGATTTGTGAAATTTAACGTTGATGCTTCTTTTGACCATGACTTACTTAGGGGGACAATGGGGGAGGTCCTAAGAGACGATAACGGTAGGTTCATCGCTGGGAGAAATGGTAAGATTGACTGGTGCGCAGGATTTACTAATGGTTGAAGCTCTGCCCCCAAAATTCGTCCTATCATTGGCGCAAAGGACAGTATACAACCGTCTTATTATTAACTTGGATAATACGGAGGTGATCGACACCATGAAGTAAGGAGGACGATCGTCGGGAGCAGCAGCGACAATTTTTTATGATTGTTTTCATTTAGCTTGTGATTTTCTGATTTCTAGATTTGAGTTGTAATAGAGAAGCAAATAAAGTCGCTCATGGACTTGCCGAAGTGGCTAGATTTTCTTTCATTTCTAAATGGTTTGAGGAGCCAAATATTGATATTGTACCAATCCTCATAAATGATGTAATGGTTTATTCTAATGAATAGAGATCAATTCTCTTTCAAAGAAGCTTCTTCTATAATCCCGAGCTGCACTGGATTGACACAAAAGATGACACCGAGAGAAGAAATCACTCATGTTTTAGGGGTATTATAGACGCGAGAACATCTCGTTAAGGCACAGTCGATCAAGCTTAGGAACAACATAGACTGCAAAAACTAGGGGCATCTTCAGGTGATGCACTAAAATCCATCCTTCGTTCCAGTGGCAGAGGAAGATTTTTTCTTTATTAAGAGCATTTTCGATAGAAGATGCAAATTAGAAGTGTAAAAAATTACATCTCCAGAAAGTATTTTTTACATCTTCAAAAAAGAGACAACTCCAACAGATGATGTATATTGGATATGTAAAAGAGCAACTCCAATAGATGGTGCAAAATAGAGATGTAAAAACTAGTGTGTCGCGGTGGAATTGGGGCGGCGGCAGTGTGGCGCGGCGCGGCACGATTCGGGGCGGCATTAGATGTACGTGGGGGTAGCAGAGGAGCGTCGGAGGGGCGGCGGGGGTGACGAATCGGGACGGCGACGGAGCAACGGCAGTGCAATAACCGAGGAGCAGTGATTCAAGGCGGAGAGAGGAGGAGGGGCAACGTAGGGGCGACGGATGTTCGAAATATGCCCTAGAGGCAATAATAAAGTGGTTATTATTATATTTCCTTAATCATGATAAATGTTTATTATTCATGCTATAATTGTATTGATCGGAAGCTTAAATACACGTGTGAACACATAAAGAAATACCAAGTCCCTAGTAAGCCTCTACTAGACTAACTCGTTGATCAAGATATGATTAATGTTTCCTGACCATAGACATGAGTTGTCATTTGATAACAATTTAGCTTAGCATATGATCGCTCAGCTTATTGCTACTGCTTTCTTAATGTCAAATACACCATAAGATCATGCAACTCCCGGATACCGGAGGAATACCTTGTGTGCTATCAAATGTCACTTTGTAATTGGGTGATTATAAAGGTGCTCTACAGGTATCTCTGAAGGTGTCTGTTGAGTTGGCGTGAATCGAGATTGAGATTTGCCACTTCGTATGACAGAGAGGTATCTCTGGGCCCTCTCGGTAATACAACATCACAAGAAACTTGCAAGCAAAGTGACTAAGGAGTTAATTACAAGGTGATGTATTACGGAACGAGTAAAAGAGACTTGTCGGTAACGAGATTAAACTAGGTATGGAGATATGGACGTTCAAATCTCAGGCAAGTAACATACTGGCGGACAAAGGGAACTACGTATGTTGTCATAAAGGTTCGACCGATAAAGATCTTCGTAGAATATCTAGGAACCAATATAGGCATCCAGGTCCTGCTATTGATTATTGACCGGAGAAGCGTCTCGGATATGTCTACATCATTCTCGAACCCGTAGGGTCCTCATGCTTAACGTTCGTTGACAATATACTATTATATGAGTTATATATGTTGGTGACTGAATGTTGTTCGGAGTCCCGGATGAGATCACAGACATGAAGAGGAGCTCCGAAATGGTCCGCAGTTAAAGATTGATATACAGGATGATGGTCGGCCAAGGGGTAAGGCCCACAGGGCTTTAGGTCGGTGGAAAATGAAGTTTTGCGGAGGTCGGGGACCAGACGCCGAAGACCGTGGCGTCTGGTGCTGGAATCCGAGAAGGACTCTTCCTTGCGTTCCAAACCGACTTTGGGGAGACCCTCTCCCCGAGTAACGACCCCAAGGCTCAACATATAAATAGAGGAGCAGGGCTAGCCCCTAGAACACAAGTTTTTGAGCCTCCTCTAGTTGATCTAGTTTTAGTTGGTCCTAATTGACTAATTAGAGTTAGCCCTAACTACCTCTAATCCTCATAATTAGAAGCCCAGTGTGGTTCTAATCTCCTCCCTCTAGTTCATCTCCGATCTAAATCCGTTGTGCTCGGTGAAGCCATGCAGAAATAGTTTCACCACCATCATCACCACGCCGTCGTGCTGTCGGAACTCATTTACTACTTCGCTCCTCTTGCTGGATCAAGAAGGTGAGGACGCCATTGAGCTGAATGTGTGCTGAACGCGGAGGTGCCATGCGTTCGGTTCTTGAACAGAACGGATCGTTAAGTTGTACAACTACATCTTTGATAAATGCTTCCGCTTGGCGATCCACAAGGGTATGTAGATGCTCTTCCCTCTTATAGCTATGCATCTCCATGGATTGATCTTGCGTGTGCGTACAATTTTTTTTGCTTTCCATACAACATTCCCCAACAGTGGCATCATGAGCCAGGTCTACGCGTAGATGATATGCACGAGTAGAACACAAAGAAATTGTGGGCGGTGATGCTCATATTGCTTACCAACTATGTCTTATTTTGATTCGTCAGTACTGTGGGATGAAGCGACTCGGACCAACCTTACATGTCCATGTACATGAGACCGGTCCCACCGACTAACATGCAACTTGTTTTGCATAAAGGTGGTTGACGGGTGTATGTTTCTCCCATTGTAGTTGAATCTAGTTTGACTATGGCGGTCCTTGCAGAAGGTTAATTAGCAACTTGATAATTGAAAACCCACAAGTATAGGGGGTCGCAATAGTTTTCGAGGGTAGAGTATTCAACCCAAATTTATTGATTCGACACAAGGGGAGCCAAAGAATATTCTCAAGTATTAGCAGCTGAGTTTTCAATTCAACCACACCTGGAAACTTAATATCTGCAGCAAAGTGTTTAGTAGCAAAGTAATATGATAGTAGTGGTAACGGTAGTAAAAGTAATATTTTGGGGTTTTATAGTGATTGTAACAGTAGCAACGGAAAAGTAAATAAGCGAAGAACAATATGTGAAAAGCTCGTAGGCATTAGATCGGTGATGGATAATTATGTCGGATGCGATCAATCATGCAACAGTTATAACATAGGGTGACACAAAACTAGCTCCAGTTCATCAATATAATATAGGCATTTATTCCGAATATAGTCATATGTGCTTATGGAAAAGAACTTGCATAACATTTTTTCCTACCCTCCCGTGGCAGCGGGGCCCTATTGGAAACTAAGGGATATTAAGGCCTCCTTTTAATAGAGTACCGGACCAAAGCATTAACACATAGTGAATACATGAACTCCTCAAACTACGATCATCACCGGTAAGTATCCCGATTATTGTCACTTCGGGGTTAACGGATCATAACACATAATAGGTGACTATAGACTTGCAAGATGGGATCAAGAACTCAGATATATTCATGAAAACATAATAGGTTCAGATCTGAAATCATGGCACTCGAGCCCTAGTGACAAGCATTAAGCATAGCAAAGTCATAGTAACATCAATCTCAAAACATAATGGATACTAGGGATAAAACCCTAACAAAACTAACTCGATTACATGATAAATCTCATCCAACCCATCACCGTCCAGCAAGCCTATGATGGAATTACTCACGCACGGTGGTGAGCATCATGAAATTGGTGATGGAGGAAGGTTGATGATGACAATGGCGACGGATTCGCCTCTCCGGAGCCCCGAACGGACTCCATATCAGCCCCCCCGAGAGAGTTTAGGGCTTGGTCGTGGCTCCGTATCGTAAAACGTGATGAATCCTTCTCTCTTATGTTTTCTCCCCGAAAGTGAATATATGGAGTCAGGATGGACGTCGGTGGAGCATCAGGGGGCCCACGAGGCAGGGGGCGCGCCTAGGGGGTAGGCGCGCCCCCACCCTCGTGGACATGGTGTGGGACCCCTGACGTGGATTCTTCCTCCAGTATTTTTTATATATTCCAAAAATAATCTCAGTTGATTTTCAGGTCATTCCGAGAACTTTTATTTCTGCACAAAATAACACCATGGCAATTCTGCTGAAAACACCGTCAGTCCGGGTTAGTTCCATTCAAATCATGCAAGTTAGAGTCCAAAACAAAGGCAAAAGTGTTTGGAAAAGTAGATACGGCGGAGACGTGTCAACTCCCCCAAGCTTAAACCTTTGCTTGTCCTCAAGCAATTCAGTTGATAAACTGAAAGTGATAAAGAAAAACTTTTACAAACTCTGTGTGCTTTTGTGTTGTAAATATGTAAAGCCAGCATTCAAGTTTTCAGTAAAGATTATGAACTAACCATATTCACAATAACATTTAGGTCTCATGTTTACTCATATCAATGGCATAATCAACTAGCGAGCAATAATAATAAATCTCGGATGACAACACTTTCTCAAAACAACCATAATATGATATAACAAGATGGTATCTCGCTAGCCTTTTTCTAAGACCGCAAAACATAATCAACTAGCGAGCACCTTTAAAGATCAAGGACTGACTAGACATTGTAATCCATGATAAAAGAGATCCAGTAAAGTCATACTCAATGTAAACTAACAGTAATACATGCAAATGACTGCGGTGCTCTCCAACTGGTGCTTTTTAATAAGAGGATGATGACTCAGCATAAAAGTAAATAGATAAGCCCTTCACAGAGGGAAGCAGGGATTTGTAGAGGTGCCAGAGCTCGATTTTGAAATAGAGGTGAATAATATTTTGAGCGGTATACTTTAATTGTCAACATACAACCGAGAGATCTCGATATCTTCCATGCTACACACATTATAGGTGGTTCCCAAGCAGAATGGTAAAGTTTATACTCCCCCACCACCAACAAGTATCAATCCATGGCTTGCCCGAAATAACGGGTGCCTCCAACTAACAACAACCCTGGGGGAGTTTTGTTTGCAATTATTTTGATTTGGTTTGAGCATGGGACTGGGCATTCCGATGACCAGCCATTTTCTCGTGAGTGAGGAGCAGAGTCCACTCCTCTTGAGAATAACCCGCCTAGCATGGAGGATACAGACAACTCTAGTTGATACATGAGCTATTCGAGCATACAAAATAGAATGTTTATTTGAAGGTTTAGAGTTTGGCACATACAAATTTACTTGGAACGGCAGGTAGATACCGTATATAGGAAGGTATGGTGGACTCATATGGAATAACTTTGGGGTTTATGGAATTGGATGCACAAGGAGTATTCCCGCTTAGTACAAGTGATGGCTAGAAAGAGACTGGGAAGCGACCAGCTAGAGAGAGACAACAATCATGGACATGCATTAAAATTATCAACACCTAATGCAAGCATGAGTAGGATATAATTCACCATGAACATAAATATCGTAGAGGCTATGTTGATTTTGTTTCAACTACATGCGTGAACATGTGCCAAGTCAAGCCACTCGAATCGTTCAAAGAAGGATACCACCCTATCATACCACATCACAACCATTTTAATAGCATGTTGGCACGCTAAGGTAAACCATTATAAACTCCTAGCAAATTAAGCATGGCATAAGCAACTATAATCTCTAATTGTCATTGCAAATATGTTTCATTCATAATAGGCTGAATCAGGAATCATGGACTAATCATATTTACAAAAACAAGAGAGGTCGAGTTCATACCAGCTTTTCTCATCTCAATCAGTTCATCATATATCGTCATTATTTCCTTTCACTTGCATGGCCGAATAGTGTAAATAATAATAATTGTGCACGTGCATTGAACTAATCTAGAATCTGCAAGCATCCAATTCAAGGGAGAAGACAAGGTAATATGGGCTCTTTGTTAGATCAACAATAATGCATATAAGAGCCACTCAATATTTTAATTAAGGTTTTCTCCTCTCGACCCCCAAGGAAAAAGAAAAGAAATAGAACTATTTACACGGGAAATCTCCCAATAAACAAAAGAAGAATGAGAAATATTTTTGGGTTTTATTTTTTGTTACTACTACAGGCATGGAAAGTAAACTAGCTAAAAGCTAGAACTATTTTTTTTGGTTTTTCTTAAGGTTTTTCAAACACACAAGAAGAAAGCTTAAAAACAGAAAATAAACTAGCATTGATGATATAATGAAAAAGTATGAGCACCGACAACTGGCATGAGTGTGTGAACATGAATGTAATGTCGGTGAGAGATACATACTCTCCCAAGCTTAGGCTTTTGACCTAAGTTGGTCTATGCCCATGGATCAAAGTTGTAGCTCGGGTCGTACTGAGATGCAGCGGCAATTGCCTGATGAGCTGCAGCTTGGAGGCGAGTTACCTCCGTCCTCCTCTTGTACTCGGTCTCATCCTTCTTGGTTATAACATATCTCCCTTTTGCCTGAAAGTCAAAGAAAGTAGGAGCAGGGAGAGCGACGTGATAGGTGCGTTGTCTGTCAAAGATTAGTCGGTACTGGAGGAACTGATCGTTCCTTGATACGTCTCCAATGTATCTACTTTTCCAAACACTTTTGCCCTTGTTTTGGACTCTAACTTGCATGATTTGAATGGAACTAACCTGGACTGACGTTGTTTTCAGCAGAATTACCATGGTATTATTTATGTGTAGGAGCAAACGTTCTCGGAATGACCCGAAACTTCACGGAGCCATTTTTCAAAAAATAAGAAAAATACCCGCAAAAGATGAAGGCCAAGGGGCCCACCACCTTGCCACGAGGGTGGGGGGGCGCCTACCCCCCTAGGGCGCGCCCCTACCTTGTGGGCCCCCTATTGCGTCTCCGACTCCAACTCCAACTCCATATATTGAGTTTCAGGGAGAAAAAAATCGGAGAGAAGAAATCATCGCGTTTTACGATACGGAGCCACCGCCAAGCCCTAAAACCTCTCGGGAGGGCTGATCTAGAGTCTGTTCGGGGCTCCGGAGAGGGGAATCCGTCGCCATCGTCATCATCAACCATCCTCCATCACCAATTTCATGATGCTCACCGCCGTACATGAGTAATTCCATCGTAGGCTTGCTGGACGGTGATGGGTTGGATGGGATCTATCATGTAATCGAGATAGTTTTGTTAGGGTTTGATCCCTAGTGTCCACTATGTTCTGAGATTGATGTTGCTATTACTTTGCTATGCTTAATTCTTGTCACTAGGGCCCGAGTGCCATGATTTCAGATCTGAACCTATTATGTTTTCATCAATATATGAGTGTTCTTGATCCTATCTTGCAAGTCTATAGTCACCTATTATGTGTTATGATCTATTAACCCCGAAGTGAAAATAATCGGGATACTTACCGGTGATGACCGTAGTTTGAGGAGTTCATGTATTCACTATGTGTTAATGCTTTGTTCCGGTTCTCTATTAAAAGGAGGCCTTAATATCCCTTAGTTTTCGTAAGGACCCCGCTGGCACGGGAGGGTAGGACAAAAGATGTCATGCAAGTTCTTTTCCATAAGCACGTATGACTATATTCAGAATACATGCCTACATTATATCAATGAACTGGAGCTAGTTCTGTGTCACCCTAGGTTATGACTGTTACATGATGAACCGCATCCGGCATAATTCTCCATCACTGATCCATTGCCTAGGAGCTTTCCATATATTGTTCTTCGCTTATTTACTTTCCCGTTGCTATTGCTATCATCACTACAAAATACCAAAAACATTGCTTTTACTACTATTACCTTTTGCTACCGTTACCACTACTATCATATTACTTTGCTACTAAACACTTTGCTGCAGATATTAAGTTTCCAGGTGTGTTTGAGTTGACAACTCAGCTGCTAATATTTGAGAGTATTCTTTGGCTCCCCTTGTGTCGAATCAATAAATTTGGGTTGAATACTCTACCCTCGAAAACTGTTGCGATCCCCTATACTTGTGGGTTATCAAGACTATTTTATGGCGCCGTTGCCGGGGAGCATAGCTCTATTCTTTGAGTCACTTGGGATATATATTTGCTTATCATTATGAAGAACTTGAGAGATCCAAAAACCAAGATCTATCCCTCAACTACGAGGGGAGGTAAGGAACTGCCATCTAGCTCTGCACTTGATTCACCTTCTGTTATGAGTAAGTTTGCGACACCTACACCTGCTTCTGCTATTCGTTCTGATATGCCGCATGTTATTGATGATGCCACTTCTGCTATGCATGATACTTATGATGAAACTACTTCTATGCTTGATACTACTGTGCCACTTAGTGATTTCCTTGATGAACAATTGCTAGGGCTAGAGAAATTGAAAATATTGAATCTGATGATACTGATGAAAGTGATGATGAAGAATCACTTGTTATTCCTAAGGGTTATGTTTTTGATCAAGAAGCTTCTTTCGCTATCTTAGCTTGCGAAAATAGAAATGAACTAAAAAGGTTATTAGCTAAATGGAGTAAGCAATCTCTAAGTGCTAGAATGAAACCCGACCCTGCTTTTGCTACTTCACCTATCTTTGTACTGATAAGGATTATGAATTCTCTATTGATCCTGCTATATTTACTTTGGTTGAATCTGATCCTTTTCATGGTTATGAATCTGAAACTGTTGTGGCACATCTTACTAAATTGAATGATATAGCCACCCTGTTCACTAAAGATGAGAGAACTCGTTACTTTTACATCCTTAAAATATTTCCGTTCTCATTAAAGGGTGATGCTAAGATATGGTTTAATTCTCTTGATCTTGGTTGTGTGCGTAGTCCCCAGGATATGATTTATTACTTCTCTGCTAAATATTTCCCTGCTCATAAGAAACAAGCTGCTTTAAGGGATATATATAATTTTGTGCAAATTGAAGAAGAGAATCTCCCACAAGCTTGGGGGAGGCTTCTCCAATTACTTAATGCTTTGCCTGATCATCCTCTTAATAAAAATAAAATACTTGATATCTTTTATAATGGACTAACCGATGCCTCTAGAGATTACCTAGATAGTTGTGCTGGTTCTGTTTTCAGGGAAAGAACACCGGATGAAGCTGAAATTCTATTGAATAATATGTTGACAAATGAAAATAATTGGACACCTCCGGAGCCAATTCCTGAGCCTATTCCTAAACAAACTCCGAAAAAGAGGGGTATTCTATTTCTCAGTCCTGAAGATATGCAAGAGGCAAATAAATCTATGAAAGAAAAAGGTATTAAAGCTAAAGATGTTAAGAATTTACCTCCTATTGAAGAAATACATGGTCTTAATTTACCGCCTGTTGAAGAAACATATGATCTTAATCATTTGCCTATTGAAGAAACTCATGGTCTTGATAACCCGACACAGGTAGTAAAGGTAAATTCTCTCTATAGATATGATAAAGCTGAAATCCCATTTACTAAATTTGCTAGCCCATGCTTAGATGAGTTTGATAAATTTATGGCTAAGCAAGAAGACTTTAATGCTTATTTGGGTAGACAATTGAAATACAATTAAAATATGCTTGAACACTTGGGTGATTATATGGCTAATGTTGAAGGTGAACTTAAACTTATTAGTAAACATGCTTCTATGATTACCACTCAAGTAGAACAAGTACTTAAAGCTCAAAATGATTTGCTCGATGAATTGAATAGTAAGAATAATGATTATGCTGTTAGAGTGGCTACTAGAACTGGTAGAATGACTTAGGAACCTTTGTATCCTGAAGGCCACCCTAAGAGAATTGAGCAAGATTCTCAGAGAAATAAAAAAAGATGCACCTAGTTCTTCTAAAAAGAAGAAAAAGAAAAACGATAGGACTTTGCATGCTTCTAGTGATCCTATTGTTGAAACACCTGAGAATCCAAATGATATTTCTATTTCTGATGCTGAAACACAATCTGGTAATGAACCTGAAACTAGTAATAATGTTAATGATAATGTTCATGATGAAGCTCAACCTAGTAATGATAATGATGTAGAGATTGAACCTGCTATTGATCTTGATAACCCACAATCAAAGAATCAACGTTATGATAAGAAAGACTTTGTTGCTAGGAAACATGGTAAAGAAAGAGAGCCTTGGATTCAGAAACCCATGCCTTTTCCTCCCAAACCATCTAAGAAAAAGGATGATGAGGATTTTGAGCGCTTTGTTGAAATGATTAGACCTATCTTTTTGCGTATGCAATTAACTGATATTCTCAAAACCAATCCTTATGCTAAGTACATGAAAGATATCATTAGAAATAAAAGAAAGATAGCGGAAGATGAAATTTCTACCATGCTTGCTAATTATACTTTTAAGGGTGGAATACCAAAGAAACTTGGAGATCCCGGTGTACCAACTATACCATGCTCCATTAAAAGAAATTATGTTAAAACTGCTTTATGTGATCTTGGAGCCGGTGTTAGTGTTATGCCTCTCTCTTTATATCGTACACTTGATTTGAATAATTTGACACCTACTGAAATATCTTTGCAAATGGCTGATAAATCAACTGCTATACCTGTCGGTATTTGTGAGGATGTGCCTGTTGTAGTTGCAAATGTTACTATTTTAACGGACTTTGTTATTCTTGATATTCCTGAGGACGATAGTATGTATATTATTCTTGGAAGACCCTTTTTGAATACTGCAGGGGCCGTTATTGATTGCACTAAAGGCAATGTCACTTTTCATGTTAATGGTAATGAGCTCACGGTACACTTTCCGAGGAAACAACCTCAAGTCCACAGTATCAATTCTATTGGAAAAATTCCATCGATTATATTTGGAGGTTTTGAATTTCCTCTTTCTACTGTCAAGAAGAAATATGATATTCTTATTATTGGGGATGTGCATATCCCCGTTGAGGTAACATAGTGTTATTCGAAATTTCTCCGGTTCCATGTTATTCGGAATGAGTTCGTTAACAAGACTTGATCAACCTTGTTAGTGGATTCCTTTTGATGATCATGAGATGGATGAAACTAAAAAGCACAACCTTCTGTACCCCACTTTTACTTTCTTTTATTTATATTAAATAAAATAAAAATAAATATTTTTCTGTATGTTATCTGATTATCCGTGCAATATAAAAATACCCCAAAAATAAAAGTTCTCCAAATGCCCTGAAATTTAAATATGATATTGGTTGATATGCCACATTGAAAGCATGCACCGCCCACATATCTTATTGGTTGATATGCCACAAAAAAACGAGAAGGGAGTTAATGTACGGTGCCTAAGTGTTTTGGGATTATTTGGTTTTTGTAAGGTGACTTACACACCTAGACGGAGGGAGTAGAGCACTTTACGTATAAAGCCATATTGCACAGTTCCCAATGCCCCGCCAGGCTTTTCCGGCTCCTCGGGCTTAATCAGGAGGCGCTAGTTTAAATATGCTACTAGCTAATGAGGAAGCTGCAAGCGAGGTGCGGCTAGGGCGAGCACGCGAGCCATGGGATGTTGGGAAGGAAAACCCGCTCATGTGGCTAGGTTGTCCAGTGCACCCAGATTGTGGGGCCGCACGTCCGTTTGACTTCAAAACTCAAACTACCCGTGTAAAATATTGGCTCACAGTGAAGTGTAGTAGTACTATTTTTTTAAAAGATCGCCGTGCGTTCGGCCGAGATCGAACCCACGAAACGAGGTATACACTCCCGCGACCACTAGTAGTACTCGTTGGAGTACAACGCAACCTAGAATCGCCTTTTGTCACTAGTAGTACGTACATTGTTCCTTACAAGAAACCCCTATCATCTGCTGCTAGCTATAAGCCAGTGCCATGTCACCTACAACCCATCTTATAGCCAACATATACAATAATAGATCAAAAGAGTGTACTACTTTTTTATGATGTGGCCCACTTCTCATTCTCACAAAGTGCCTAGGAGCACGTGCTAGAGCTGGCTCTTCACGAAGAGCCCGCTTACCTTCTCTCTCCTCTTCTCTTTCCTCCAACTAAGCAGAAATATACTAGTTTATTTCTTATAGCCCGCTGACTCATCTCTATTGTACTTGCTCTAATAGTGCAAGAAACCACTAAAATTCCAAGAAACTACTACCACTTGCATACGTGGTAGACTTAAGATAAGACTACCTTATCAACCATTATACATGCTCTTACCAACAAAAATCTTCGAGTGACCTCCTACCTCCGGCCCGTCCACCTAGTCATCCTCGGCCATGGGACGCAGCTACCACCGCCGGCAGAAGGCGAGGTCAAAACCGCCGGCGGTGCGGAGCCCATGTTGTGGCAGCCCAGATGCCAGCTCCGTCCGGCGCTCGCGGCCGCTAGCTAGCCAAGACAGCTCCGTCCAACTGCTTGTCTGCAAGGTTTGCTAGCTAGATTGCCAGGGAGCGCGGCGGCTTGCTCATGCGCGCCGCGCTAAGGCCAGCCATCTGGCTCGAGCGAAGGCCAGCGCGGTGGCTTGCTCGCTCATGAGTCATGCTCGGGCCAGCCTGTCAACCCATGCGGAGGCTAGCGCGGTGCCTGGCCCGTCCGATGGAGCGGCGGCTAACTCGCTCATCACCGGCGCCACCGACGAACACACATTAGTACTGTTGGAAGTAATGTTCAGGAAAAATAATGATTTGAGGGGGAATAACAGGATAGAGGGTCAGATGTGGATCCCTCGTGTCAACGATCAAACAAAATGTGTTAGTTTAAGCTACCTCGTCAGCACGGACGTGTGGGCCAACCCTGTCATAAATGGGTTTAAACGAACCTAATCGGTAGGAGTACTAGGTAGTTTTTGGCGTGGATTAAGAAATTTTGGGTATGTTTTCGCTATTTTTTGTACAATAGATTCTTCCTAGGGCTGGTTGAAAGTGGTAGTTTTTTGTTAAATACTCTACATATTGTAAGTAGGAGTGAAAGTTAAGCTTTGGAAGCCAATAAGCAAGGCTAGTTACATAGTGCATATGTGTACATGATTGAAAGTAAATATCAACCATGAGTGACTAATATCTTGATGGAAAACTAGGAAAAAATGCATGGTTGGAAATACTAGCAATGTTCATGTCCGTTGCAACGAATCATTATTAGAATAATACTTATTCACAAATTTGGTACAAAACACTCTAATTTTGATATACATATGTCACTAGAGATATATTATGTTTCAATTAGAATATACTCCTTGGGCTGTTTTTGTGAGGTCATGGAGGGATGTGGTTGGTTTTAAGATACTAATTATGGGTTTTTCTGCAAATTGGTAGACAAGCGGGATGTTGGTGAGAAAAGGCAACAACTTACCTCACAATCGTTAGATGTAGATCTAATGGTCAGAAACGACGGATGGTAGACACACCAGCATCACCAACTTAGTCTTGTGTAGGAGTACTAGCAAGATCCATGCATTGCACGGAACATCAAGATGCATTTTTTTATAAAACACTTGTTGTGATTGACCCTTGCGGGAGTAAACCCATGTGTAAAAACTAATGATATCTCAAGAAATATGAGATAAGGTGAAGAGGAGTGGGGTGTGGTGGTGGTTGGTGGTCGGACTGAGCGGAGGCATGGGGATTGACGGCGCCGGCAGCGGCCACCAGAGGCTTCCTTTCTTAATTGCTCAACAATGAGGTTTGTTGGTGTAACGCCCCGAGACCGATGCGCCAGGTGTCTCCCAGTTATTCGCCGTCATTGCCATGTCATTCGCTTGCGTGTTGCATCTTGTCATGTCATCATGTGCATTCAATCATCATGTTTTCAAAACTTGCATTCGTCCGGGTTCCCCCAGTTCCGTCCGTTGTCCGTTCTGAGCCCAGACACACTTGCACGCGCCCGTGACACGTCCGAAATAGTATTTTATAAGTGGCCGAAAAATATTCTCGGAATGGGTTGAAAGTTGGCGTGCGGTCGTATTTTAATGTAGGTAGACCGCGTGTCAAATTTCATCGCGTTTGGAGAACATTTGACGCCCCAACGGATAACTATAGCGACGATATAGTCGGTCTAACGTCGGACATTTTCGGTCTCCGGAAACAGTCGCCGGGCCTCTCTCTCTTCTCTTCTCTCAGCTCGAGCCCTTCTGCACAGCCCACAAGTTCCAACCGACCCCTCACGTGTGTGTCCAAAACTTCCCCGGACCCGACCCAGACAGTTGTCACCGTTGGGTCCGGATAATCCTCAAACATCTACAAAACATCTCCGTTTTGTTAATTGGAATTCCTAACATATATTTTCTCGGCCGTCCGATTATAATCGTAGGGACGAGATAACCCCACCCTAATCCCTACCTATATATATAGTATAACCCTAGACCCTAGCCAGACAAACTCCCTCCAATCCCGAGCGCGCCGCCGCCACTCTCTCCCTTGGGATCCTCCCAGATCCCCTTGTCGGTGTCAAAACCGGCGGATCTCGGGTAGGGGGTCCCGAACTGTGCGTCTAGGCCGGATGGTAACAGGAGGCAGGGGACACAATGTTTTACCCAGGTTCGGGCCCTCTTGATGGAGGTAAAACCCTACGTCCTGCTTGATTGATATTGATGATATGGGTAGTACAAGAGTAGATCTACCACGAGATCAGAGAGGCTAAACCCTAGAAGCTAGCCTATGGTATGATTGTATGTTGTCCTACGGACTAAAACCCTCCGGTTTATATAGACATCGGGAGGGGCTAGGGTTACACAAGGTCGGTTACAAAGGAGGAGATATGCATATCTGTATTGCCTAGCTTGTCTTCCACGCCAAGTAGAGTCCCACCCGGACATGAGACGAAGTCTTCAGTCTTGTATCTTCATAGTCCAACAGTCCGGCCAAAGGATATAGTCCGGCCGTCCGGATACCCCCTAATCCAGGACTCCCTCAGTAGCCCCCGAACTAGGCTTAAATGACGATGAGTCTGGTTCACAGATTGTCTTCGGCATTGCAAGGCGGGTTCCTCTTCGAATTCCGTGTACCTGTTGAAATAGTGTCCGGCCTCTTGTGAATGTTGCTCTCCCTGGCTCCCACGCCCAATAATGGCCACTTTACACGTGTCGAGCGAATGTGAAGAGCCAGGGTGTTTTTACATTTACCCCCCTAGCTGTGTGAATGAGCTGCCTATTAAGAAGACGAGGATTCAGATCCAAATCACACCATCCTCCCTTGGCGAGCCTTCATTGGAGCGCATATGACAGAGATCCATTCCACCATGGCCGGTCGACGCAGCTCCTCCTCTCGCCTCCCTAGCCCCAAGCCTGGAGATTCGGAGAGATGTTCCATCCCGCACAGCAAATTAGTGATGCTTCAGACCAAGGGATTTCTTCCCCCAGCGTACATGGTCCCGGTTCGAGCCGGGCTCGCCACCTATAATGGCGGAGAGCAAGCGGAGAGCCTTCCCAATCCCTCCAAGGGAGAGCGGGTATGCCTTGTCCCCTATTTGGTAAGAGGGCTCGGATTTCCAATTCATCCGTTTCTCCTAGGGCTCCTGGAGTTCTATGGCCTCCAGTTGCACAATCTTACGCCTGCCTCCATATTGCATATCGCGGGATTCATAGCCCTTTGCGAGCTGTTTTTGGGCTGTAAGGCTCATTTCGCGCTGTGGAAGAAGCTGTTCTGCCTTGTGCCCCATTCTTAGAAGGGGTCAATATATCAAGTGGGAGGAAACGAAGTGTGGCGCATTGCCGGGATCGGATATCTGTCCGGTACCCCAAAGAAGACGTCCGAAGACTGGCCTTCAGAATGGTTTTATATAGAAGACGTCCCCCTCCCGGATCCTATTCAAATCGGCCTTCCCGAGTTCGATAATGCTCCTTTGAAGAAGCGCCGGAGCTGGTGTCCATGGAGCTCCTGGAGGAAGATGATAGGGACGTTCTTTACCTGATGAGCTGGATAAGTTCATTAGCTCGATCCGGATTGACCATGATCGAAGTCATGGCCATATGTATTATGCGGGGGGTGCAACCGCTTCAGTATAGAGGCCACCCCATATGGGATTTCAACGGGGAGGATGACGCCACCCGCTACGGCCGTAAAGGGCCGGGATCGGTTGCTGATCTAATAAAGATCTTATCCTCTTTGTACAAGGGAGAAGAGGAGGAATTCCTCTGTGTCAACCCGTAGGTCGGTTTTTCTATGTACAATCCTCCGAGCTGGGTAAGCGGAGACCTTTTCACGCCCATCCATTTCATATTCCCATAATTAAGTATTTAGTCTAGTAATTTCCACGCAGGAGCTGCGCCAGGCTGTAAGGGAGATAAACAACCCCCCTCCACAACCCGAGGACCCGGAACGGTCCCTTGACCCGGCCTCCCAGGAGGATCCGAACATATCTGTGGAGCTGATTGATGGGGTATTTTACCAATTGAGTAACGACAACGCTTTGGTGGCCATTACGGCCGATTACACTGGGCTACTTCCAGCCTCATAGGTAACTGAGACCGAAGTCCCAGCACTTTGAAAAGGGATCTGTCCTTGCGTGTTTTTGATTGCCGTATAACAACCGTGTTTTGCAGGGGAGGTCCTCGAGGCGGAAGGCCAAGCTTGCGGCGACTAGCCAACAAGGGGTCGCGAGGCCAGGCAGGCTGAAAAGACCCGCAGTCCAGATTGAGACACCAGCGCAGCGGTACAGCACGCCGTCTTTATTCCAAGACATTATTCTCAGAGGCATATTAACGCCCATGCCTTCTTTTTAGGAAAAAGAGTGCTCGCCGGACTATACCCGGAGAGGCTACTTATCGCGCCTCCACCAGCCAGGCTCCAAGGCCGGATTCGGAGGCGGGAACGAATACGAGGCGTGCGCCGGGCGCTCCTCCGACAGAGGATGCGGATAAACTGTCCGCCACCAATTCCGAGGTGGAAAGTGCCATGAACCACGGGCGTCACCGGACTATTCTTCATGATGCTTGTTTCTCCCAAGAGGCATTGGATGCCTTCAACTCGGGAGATGCGTACCTCCGTGCTGCTCAAAATGGTCTAGCCAGAGCCACGGAGCAGTATGTAAAAGACATACGGGTGAGAAAATTTGGTGGTTATATATATCAGTAGCCCCTGAGACTTGAAACAGTTAGAATAACTGATTTAAGAATCATTTGTTATGCAGGTTCTTACAGAAAAGAATACCCAACTGTCCCAGGACCTGGAAGAGTGCAAAGCCCAACTTCAGGACGCACTGGCCGCGGCAGGGGATCCCAAAGAGACCCCCTCTGGTAATATATCCTTCGAATGATAAGTATCATATAGAATGCGGCGATTATGCAGATCTGACGATAAAATTGCAGATGACGCTGGAGTAAATCTAGATAAGCAACAACTCCTACGCCAGCTGAAGGCCGGTGAGAGCATGCTTACGAGGGTGAGGCAGGAGAAGAATGATCTCCTAGATGCCAACACCAAACTGGGCGTGGAACTAAAAGATGTGCGTGCCCAACTGTCGGACTCCGTTAAGGAGAATCGGCGGCTTCGACGTGGCATATTTAGTAAGTGCTTGAACGAACTTTGAAAAAGAGCTCGGCGAGGAAGCTGGCTGACAGAGTTATGTTTGTAGGTATGCTAACAGGTCATCCTGCCGAGGAAATGCCCGGTTCTACGGGTGACCTTCTTCCCGAGCTCTCACAACTGCACGAACGAGTTCGGCAGGTGATGCAAGGTGTCGCCCAGGCCTTGTGGCCATCCGTCTCCATGCCCGAAGGCCTTGGAGAGCTTGAAGAGAAGCTGAAGGGAGCGCGGCGGCGCTTCCGATTATGGAAGATACCGGCCTGCCGTCAGGGCGCCAGGGAAGCCTGGGCAATGGTGAAGACGCGGTACATGAAGGCTGACCCGAACCACATGGCCGAAGTCGGACCTGTGGGGCCCGGTGGGAAGGAGATCCCTGTGAGCTTAGTGTACGTCCAAGTAGAATTGGCCGCAAAGTATTCCCAACAGGACTGTAGACTAGACGACCTATTGGATGGTATTGAAGAGGAATTCAACCAGTCAAATTGACTATGTAATTTAAAGTGACATGTATAATGCCTTCTAGCCGGATTGTAGATCGTTTGTCGTGGCAGACCTTTTCGCTTCAACCTCGGGACCCGATGGTCCAGAGTGTATCCGAATACCCTCTCAGTTATGTAAGAACCGGGGCATGCGTGGAGACCAGGCATAGGGGTCATTAGTGCTTTAACGGACAAGTGCCCAACTAGTTATGTTATATTACATGGTTAGTAAGAAACATCTTCCAGGGAGAATAGTTCCGTTAGGGGTTCCTTTCCCTGGGAGGCATGCCCTAAAGTGTATGTCCTGCGAGAAGAGATGCAGAAAAAACCTCTGGGGGCGCATAAGTAAATAAGTGAAAAATCATCTTTAGTTCACCGACCGAATATTCCCTTAACAACGCTAGCTTTCGGCTTCACCCAGTCTGAGGTACACATCCGGCTGACCTGGCAGTAACAATCACAGAGGTGCTCACCTTATGCCCTAGCCGAATTAACGGGAACGTAGGGCATAAATACAAGAGCCAGGCAACCCAGCTTGGCCAAAACTTAAGTCATATTGATGCATATAATGGTGAATAAAAGGGTACATGCAGAAGGATAACACATGTGTTGGGCATAAAGCCCGTATGAATAAGCTTCTGTTAAAGAAGCCCCCAGGTATAATGAGCGCATATAGCGCGTCAGTTCCGTGCAAACAAGGCACGAATGTGCCCCTAAAGGCTGTGAGAGAAAAGAAAAAGGAGAAGGAGAAAAATATAAGTCAGATAGTGTACAAAAAATGGACAGAGGAAGGAGACGAACATGGAGTCTGGTAGTTTAGGCGTAGAATCTTCGAAGTCGGGCTGCGTTCCATGGGTTCGGTTCGAGTCGATTATCCGATGCATCCCGCAGACGGTACGCTCCACCAGTCAGGACCTGGTCAATGATGAAGGGACCTTCCCATTTGGGCTTGAGTTTGTCCTTTTTCTTATCCAGCAGGCGTAGAACGAACTCACCAATATTGTCAGTTTTGGCCCATACTTCTCTGCTTTGGTATCTTCGAGACTATTGTTGATAGAATGCGGAACGGGCTTTTGCCACGTCACGCTCCTCCTCCAAGGCGTCCAAACTGTCCTGCCGATCGAGCTCGGCTTCTCTTTCCTCGTACATGCGCACTCGAGGTGAGTCATGAATAATGTCGCAGGGCAGAACCGCCTCTGCACCGTATACCATAAAGAATGGTGTGTATCCGGTAGTGCGATTCGGCGTGGTCCGCAGCCCCCAGAGTACGGAGTCGAGCTCCTCTACCCAATGCGTGTTAGATTCCTTGAGGGACCGCACTAATCTGGGTTTGATGCCGCTCATGATAAGACCATTTGCTCGCTCGACCTGACCGTTAGTTTGTGGGTGATAGACTGAAGCATAATTGTCGGTGTCAAAACCGGCGGATCTCGGGTAGGGGGTCCCGAACTGTGCATCTAGGCCGGATGGTAATAGGAGGCAAGGAACATGATGTTTTACCCAGGTTCGGGCCCTCTTGATGGAGGTAAAACCCTACGTCCTGCTTGATTAATATTGATGATATGGATAGTACAAGAGTAGATCTACCATGAGATCAAGGAGGCTAAACCCTAGAAGCTAGCCTATGGTATGATTGTTGTATGTTGAAGTTGTCCTACGGACTAAAACCCTCCGGTTTATATAGACACCGGAGAGGGTTAGGGTTACACAAAGTCGGTTACAATGGTAGGAGATCTAAATATCCGCATCGCCAAGCTTGCCTTCCACGCCAAGGAAAGTCCCATCCGGACACGGGACGAAGTCTTCAATCTTGTATCTTCATAGTCCTGGAGTCCGGCTGAAGGTATAGTCCGACTACCCGAACACCCCCTAATCCAGGACTCCCTCAGTAGCCCCTGAACCAGGCTTCAATGACGACGAGTATGGCGCGTAGATTGTCTTCGGCATTGCAAGGCGGGTTCCTCCTCCAAATTCTTCATAAAAGTTTGTAAACACCAAGAGTAGTGTCCGGCTCTGCAAAATAAGTTTCCACGTATTGCCACAGAGAGAATAATATTAACACAAATCTAATCCGCCGATGTATTCCGCAGCGTGACATCACACTACAGCCAAGCCTTTATTTGAATCGTTTTCACTTTTCCACCTCAGCGTGTTTTGCGAGGCGGTTTCCTTGGCACATCTTGTCAAAGCAGAGATCGTGTCCCCTTTATTTACGGGATTCTCATCAATACGGACGTGGGTAACCCAATCGTGCCCGTTAGCATGTCTTCTCGATTAAAGGCGAGCCCCAAACGGTTATGGGGAGGGCTCCTGGTATTCAACCTCTTATAAAGAGACCAAGGCCTTACTCCTTTTCTCCAATCTCAAAACAAGTTCGCCCGTCGCCTCGAGTTCCAACACCCTAGGCTCCAGATTCCAGGCGCTTCGGACCTTCGACAATGTCCGGTTCCGACCCTCAAGGCCGATGGATGCCCTCCTCCATCACGGAGGAGGACGTGCTAAAGTTGAGAGAGGCTAAGTTCTTGATCGCCGAAATTCTGCATAAGTTGCCTGCTCAAAGGTAGGCTATTCCCAGTCCCCAGCCCGGTGAGAGCGTAGTGTTCATGTCTCACTTCCTTCGGGGGTTAGGCTTCCCAATGGATCCCTTCATGAGGGGGCTGATGTTCTATTATGGGCTGGAATTTCATGACTTAGCTCCGGACACTACAGGAATCCAGTACTTTGCCGTCTGCCATGGCGGACGGCAAAGGCAGGGACGGCTGACGGCAAAGCACTTTGCCGTCCGTGGCGGACGGCAAACAGTGACGGCAAAGATAGGGTCGGCAAACAGGTCCTTTGTCGTCTGCTTTTTATGGCGGACGGCAAAGAGCCCTTTGCCTACAGCGGTTGATGGCAAAGAGGGGGGACGGCAAAATGTTGCACGTCCGCCAGCGTTACTCCGTTAGGCGGCTAACGGCGGCCTTTGCCGTCTGCCAGCGGACGGCAAATTTGAGCGCGTCTTTGCCGTCCGCCAGACGACATCAGCTATACGTCAGCACCCGCTCTTTTTTGCCATCCGCCCGGCGGACGGCAAAGGCAAAGTCTTTGCCATCAGCTTGGCTTTGCCGTCCGCCACGGTAGGCAAATTGGCCAAATGGTCCATCCCCAGGAAGCACAGGTGGGCGCCACGTGCCCCCTTTGCCGTCTGCCACCGACGGCAAAGGGGTCTTTGCCGTCTGCTGCGGACGGCAAAGAGCCTGCACTGCCTCTTTTTTGTTATGTTTTTCTTATATCCAACAATTATCACAACAAATATTTCACAGCACATATATATCCATCACATAAATATCCAGCACATATATATCCAACATAATAAATATCCAGCACATATATATCCATCCATACATACATAGCAGGTTGCACATAGTTCCATCGATCCATACATATTACAATATGCAAAGTTTCATCATAGCAAGCGAGCAGAATACAAGAAGTGCATCAAAGGAAAAAACAGGAAAAAGCAAGCAATCCATCATAGGAAGCTGGCTTCCGTGAAGTGAATGAAACCTGCAAAGTGACAAATAAGAAAGTTAGAAAAAGAAGACTAGAAGAAGAATTAGACTAGAAGAAAAAGAATAGAAGAAGAAGAGTAGAAGAAGAAGTATATGCCATATATTAGCTAACTTAGGTGAAATGTATCGTTTATGAGCTAACCTAGGTGAAATGGGTATTTTATGAGCTATCCTAGGTGAAATTGATCATTTTGGAGCTAAGTTAGGTGAAATGGGTCGTTTATGAGCAAACCTAGGTGAAATGGGTCGTTTATGAGCAAACCTAGGTGAAATGAGTCGTTTATGAGCAAACCTACATGAAATGGGTCGTTTATGAGCTAAGTTAGGTGAAATGAGTCGTTTATGAGCAAACCTAGGTGAAATGGGTCGTTTATGAGCTAACCTAGGTGAAATAGGTTGTTTATGAGCTAACCTAGGTGAAATGGGTCATTTATGAGCTAACCTAGGTCAAATGGGTCGTTTATGAGGTAACCTAGGTGAAATGGGTCGTTTATGAGCTAACCTAGGTGAAATTGATCATTTTGGACTAACTTAGTTGAAATGGGTCGTTTATGAGCTAACTAAGGTGAAATGCCACGTTTTTGAGCTAACTAAGGTAAAATGGATCGTTTTTTAGCTAACTTAGGTGAAATGGGTCATTTTGGAGCTAACCTAGGTGAAATGGGTCATTTTGGAGCTAATCTAGGTGAAATGGGTCATTTTAAAGCTAACGTAGGTAAAATGGATCATTTAGGAGCTAATCTACGTAAAATGGGTCATTTTAGAGCTAACTTGGATAAATTGGATCACTTGTAAGCTAACTAATGTAAAATGAGTCATTTTAGAGCTAACTTAGGTAGAATGGATGGTTTATGAGGTCAGTAAGCTTATTAAGTCATTTTGGAGGAAAAGAAGCTAACTCTAGGTCATTATGGTAAGCATATTGGAGGAAATAAAGCTAAGTCTAGGTCTTTGTGCATTTGTTAAGCAAAACACTAGAGAAACTTACCGTGATCACGGAGGTGTAGGAGCGGGCTGGCTCGCGCCGGTAGCTGGAGAAGGAGCGGGCTGGCTCGCGCCGGTAGCTGGAGAAGGATCGTGCGATGCGTTTATGGAGTTAAGCTGCACCAAAGATCATTTCCAATGTCTCGTTAGCATTATGACACTCAAATGTTAAGACTAGCAAGTAATGTCCATTCAAATTAAACTCACTGTGCTCCCAGGAGCAATCACTGGCATCGGCGGAGCGGTCTGACCGGACTTCTCGCACACAGACTGCATATTTGGTTTTCACAACAGAGTCATACTAGTTAGTAATGAGACTCAAATGTTAAGACTAGCAAGTAACTTGCAGAAGAAACTTACCACAAGGAGCTCGTACATGGCCCTTGCCTGCATGTCATTCCGTGCCCTCTCCTGCTCCAACATCTTTGTCGTCTTCTCCTCCAACTCCTGCTGCCTCTCCGCCGCCTCCACCAGAAGTTTCTCCGTTCTATCTCTCTGTATAGCATCCCGCAACACCACTCACATGACCATTTGTAATCATTGATGGAAGCGCACACAATGTAATGGAGAAAGATAGCTGAGTACGTATAACTAACCTTGAAGGCGAGTTGGACTGGCCGTTCACGAGGCCTTATCTCAGGAGCGGAGCTCGACTGGCGCGCCTTGATCTCCGGGAGAGTGCTAGGACAACAGATAAGTCCATCTCCCATGGCTATGGAGCCATGGGACCTCCCGCCACCAGATATCATCAACAACTCTGTATCAATGGGACCCTGGCTCGGGTTAAAGTCCTCCCCTTTCCTCGCCTTCCCCTGATCTCTATATTGCACGAGCTTGTCGTGGGCGGAGATGTTGGTGAAGTTCTTTGGATCATCGAGGTCTGTGTCTCGTTAGCATATACCGAAGAACACTAACGGGGATTTTGGTCTGTGTCTTCTCACCCATCCCGTTGTCTACCACAATATACCTGGAAGACTTGCAAATGGGACAATAGTTCAAGTCCGCATAGTCAAGCCTAAATAAGGCACATCCTTTCTCACAGGCATGTATCTTCTCATATGGCATCTTCAGTGCACGGAGGATTTTGTCCGACTGGTACAGGTTTGCAGGCATTACATGGCCTTTGGGTAGAAAGCGTCCAAATACTGTCATAATTGCGTCATAGCATTCTCTGCCCAAGTTGAACTGAGCCTTCAGATCCATTACTTGTGAGATGGCATCCAACTGACAAAGCTCAGTGTGCTCGTGGAGCGGACGTTTTAAAGACTCCAACATTTCATTGAAGGCCTTTGCAGATTCCTCCATCTCCTCGTCCGAATCCCGAGCATCATCATAGTCTTGCACCATGTTTTCCATCCCGGTACCATGCTCGTCGGTGCGACGACAATCCACCTCAGCTCGGTCACGTTGGGCAGACTCACCATGAAATGTCCACACCGTATAATTGGGCGTAAAACCACTCTTCTGCAGGTGTTTGCCCATTTCAGCCTCTGTCTTCTTTTCCCAATTGCCGCACCGGAAACAGGGGCACCAGGTTTTCTTTTGGCCATTTGCAAATGCGGCTTGCACAAACCCCTTGGTTTTTGTGAACCATTCAACGCTCCATTTGTTCTGACCAGTGTGACCGGTATACATCCACGTACGGTCACTCATCTTGACTTTCAGAGCTACTGGACACACAACAATTATATATGTAATTCACCATGTATATATTCATCAGTTGATCTACTTTGTCAATTTTATTACGTCCATGCAACCTACACTCTAATAGGTAATGATAGGTCCTAATCCCACCTGTGTATGTGTAGATTGGGTTCATTTTCCCATGCTATGCTCCGGATCCGACGCAAAATTTTGGCAGCACCTCCCCGTTGTTCTCCTGATACACGTCTCTGCAATAAACAGAGAGGATGTGTACCCAGAGAACAACAGGGGAGGCACTGACGAAATTTATCCGTCGGATCCGGAGCAAAGCATATGGGAAAACGAACCCAATCTACACATACTCGGGCTGTCCATGGATAGCGTTGGACAATTCGAAAGAATCAAGGTTATAAATATGCAAATGCATGCATATTTATAACTATGACGCTTTCGAACGGGAGACACATATTGGTTACGCATACTGATGATTCAAGACACATATATAGCTAGCTATCAAGTTTCATCGGAATAGATCAAATAATTAATGGGGGAGGAGGACTTGTCATTTGTGCTCACCCACGAACGAAGGGGCAGAGCTCGTCAAACGCACGGCGAGGTCGTCGAACACCAAACCTCGCAGCGATGAAACAACTGCACATTTAAAACTACACGATCAACACAATTATATATGATGTTTTTCATAACAAAATCGAAAAATATATGACCTAACTAATAATTCACAAATATATGACCCCGTCGGCCTCTGGAAGGCCAAAGAACACCTTTTCGGGAGGTGTCGGGGGTCGGGGTGTCCTGTCGGTGTCGGGGTGCCGTGTCGGGGTCGGGGTGCTGTTTCGGGGTCGGGGGGTCGGGGTGTCGTGTCGATGTCGCGGTAGTGCCATGTCGGTGTCGGGGTGTTGTTTC